>NW_024067076.1:0-232832 GCF_015039405.1 Cantharellus anzutake | reverse complement strand
ATGAGGGTTTGGGGTAAGTGCGATGAGTTGGAATGAGTTGGGAGTGAGTTCAAGATACAGATATGAGCAAATCGAAGGGAGCTCGTAATGCGATCGAAACTCGGTCAAAGTCTGATCAAGGCACTTTTGAAGGAGCTATAAGAGCTTGAGTAGTTCGTGACAGGAAGAGAGTGGGCACGTTGTTGAACTAATAGCATTGAAACTAGTTACCTAGCATGTTTCGCTAGGGTACATGAAAGTGTGTAAGTGATTAAGATAAAATGCTCAGAATCCAGTCTGACTGATAGGCAGGCAGGGGGAAACGATACAAATATCGGGCAATGTCATCGTAGTGATTGATTGTTCCATTGCATTTGAACTGCATGGCGAGGCATTACGAGCACATTACTCCAAGGTGGGTTGTTTTTGGGCAATGATAGCAATAGTTTCCGTAGCATCGTCAAGTGTCTGTCATTGCGTTTCCGTATATCGAAGGTCCACTTTCTCATCGCTCCCTCTTCCATGTCTTTGAAACGTTGACAGGCCAGTATGACGAGGCGCTATGCTGGACGACTGGTTTGAATCCATAGAAGTTGCCGTGAATGATGGGGTTCACCCCATGGTTGGTTTGATAGGTTATCCCGATGATTATGTTGGTGGAATCATCTTTCACTCAACATGGCCCTTGCAGCATCAATACATGCTGGGCTATTGACCACAATCACCTATCTAATCACAGTGGGTATTATGAATCATAATACTTGTGCCATGGCGATTTTTTGGTATCATAAAAAAGAGAAAAATCACACCTTTCCAACGGTGTAACGGGAATGGAAGTCCGGTAAACGGTTCAGGAGTTATGGCCAATTCATTGTCGTGCCCGTCGTGCCCTAGTCGTGCCCTATCATGCCATTGGCCAGTACTCGGCCAGTTCTCAATATTATAAATATAAACGAGTGTCCAAAGGCCGTATGGATCTCCTCTACAAGATGCAAAAAACCCCGAGCGAATAGCTGCCACGGTTACTGAGTTATTGAGGACACAAAGTTGTGCCCTGAGTTTCAGTGTTTGAGCTCAAGTTGAGAATCGATTTGTTTGGGGTGTATAGCATATCACAAGATAGGTATTAAAAATATATACACGATGCAGAAAACCTTGAGTGAAACGGGTCACTCGTTGTGAAGTTATTCAAGAAATAAAGTGTGAACATGGGACCAAGGGCACGAGTGGAGGGCACAAGTGTGTTTATTGAATAGCTCAAGAACAAGAGCAGCTATTGACTCAGGGTCTTTTGCATCCGGTGGAGATTATAAATACGGCCTTTGGAACATCAACGGTGCCTGATAATACTGAGAAATGGGGGGAGAAAATAGCAATGGCACAAGTAGGGCACGATTGACTTGTGCTCAATCGTGCCATTGGCCATTACTCATCCATTTGTTGGTATTATCAGGTTGCGACGGATGTCCAAAGGCCGTATAGATACTCCCTACAGGGCTTAACAGACTTTGAGTGAATAGTTGCTCTGGTGACTGAGTTATTGCAAAAAGAAAGTTGTGCCAACATGGCACCAGTCGAGGGCACAAGTCTGTTTGTTGAATAGCTCAGGAACCAGAGTAGCTGTGGACTCGGGGTCTTTTGCATCTTGTAGGGGATATCCATACGGCCTTTGGAACATCAAAAGTGACTGATAATACTCAGAAATGGGGGAGAAATTGACAATGGCACAAGTGGAGGGCACATGTCATATCCATCCCTGGCCATCGACTTCCGGTCCCTCCGTTCCCTCCGGTCTAACTCCGCTCCTCCTTCACTAACCTCGGAGCTCCCGTATTCCGCAATCCTCTCGGTACCCCTCGATGGTCACCACCCCCTCATTTCAACTTATTACCTACGCCTCCCTAAGTACAGAGCCCCGAAGACTTCCGGACAGCTCCGACGTCCGCTAGCGCACCCCCGCCTCCGCTGGGCAATACAATCACCTGCCCTGCAGAGCCCACCTTCAGGCTTATCCCTCCTTTCCGTTTCTGGGTTATCGCCTGCCTTCCCACTAACCCCGCGACCCGACTCGTTGGTAATATTCAGTCGGCTAATGTTTATCCCCGTTAGCTCCGCTCCATTCGGCTCCGCCAATTGCGGACCCGTCTTCGCTGTAACCATATATATATCCCACTTGTACATAGGTTACACTCCAGTAATAAAATCAACTAGAGTTACCCCCTTAGGTTCTGATTGCCAGTCAGTAAGTTAGGGCACGGATGTGTCACTAGGCACAGCGCTCTTGGCAGAAGTCGCTGAGGCCGAAGCCCTCCGCTATGGAGACATTCCTTCGTCTCGAACCCGGTCTCTGACAGCACAAGTTTGTTTATTAAATAACTCTGGAATGAGAGCAGCTATAAACCCAGGGTCTTTTGCGTCTCATAGAGAATATCGATTCAGCCTTTGGAACGTTAATAGTGCCTGATAATACTCAGAAATGGGGGAGAAATCGACAATGGCATGAGTAGGGCACAATTGACTTGTGCCCAATCGTGCCATGGGCCATTATTCATCCATTTGTTGGTATTATCAGGGTTGCTGAAGAACTAATTGCCCAAGCCAGAAGTTGAGTGATGATGAGAAGGCAAAAGGGAGGACTCTATCCTAAGGGAGATAAGAGCACTTTCGTCTGGGACTCATCAGCCTTTTGCCCTTGAGGTTATATAGCTGGGAGGAGGGCTGTGCCTTTCAGGCACAGCTAGGGGCTTTGCCCCTGGTGATACACAGCATTGGAATTGTTCCTGGGCTGAGTAAGCCGTTCCTGATTGCTAATCATCTCTGAAACAGGGTGATACACAGCCTAATTGCGTTGCTATGATCCCATCAGTGATTGCCCCTGGAAATGAAGGCTGTTTCCTAGTGACAAGTAATTTCACTGATGCCCCTGATCTCCATTTGATTTATTGCAGATCAGGGGACTCTATTGGTAACCAGGAACCGATTTTAGGGTGCCTCACAATCCCTTTTATGGGAGCAAGGCTCCCCCTGAACCGATTTTCTGGTTTATTGTATTACAGTACATTAGTACCTTGTTATGTAATACATTTCAGAGCTGTGTCATCCGATTTAGACCTTGCCCAAAAAGACTATTTTCCACCATGGAAATAGCCTATTGCCACCGGTCTGCCAGTCTTGATGTGGGGACTCTTGCAAACACTTTTCGGGACATCTAACCCTGTGCATGGGCCAATTTTACGATTCTCATGCCCACCACTTGGTCAAATCTCAACCATTTGGGACAAATTTAGTATTGGGAGAAAGCTACGAACCCAGGGAATTGAATGGAGAGGTCGGGAAAGGATGCAACGGGTAGGAAGAGATGGATGAGTGTAGTGTGATGGTGGAAATTGGTGGAGAATGGCAATTATTAGCGGATATGGCCCACTTATCACTCCTGTCTTTTTTTATTGAACTTCCACGTCGGCTGTTGGACTTATCGGCCATACTTAACGGTCCACATGGTGTCTGTAACAACAATCCTTCATTTTATATTTTTCCTTTCATTTGTTTTTCCACATCATTGCCGTTCCATGTGTTTAAAAGCTTGTACACATAGGAATGGAAAAGTGACCTCCCTTTTTGACTGTAGCGCTGAGAGATCCAAGAAAAAGAGAGAAATTCTAATGAGTATTATAAGGAAATCCCTGATGATTGTCCAAGACAGACCAGGGGTACGTAATTCTTAGCAAGTTTTGTGATTGTTTTTGTCTTGTTAGCACCCGGACCAAACCTAGGATGAGCTTAGGACATCCCAGACTCCCTCCCCATGAATTTGCTTGCATTTAGGGGGTTAGATCTCTAGCCCGCTTGCACCGCTGAAGTAAGCAGATTGCCTTATCAGGAATCCCTACATTACAACAGTTCTTGTGCATATAGCTTGAGACTGAGCTAGCGCTTATAGATCAATTACCATGCATTTCCTCAGTTCTCATGGCAGAAAGTTTCAAGCCTTTGCCTGTCCATGTTAGAGACCAGAAGCAAGACAAAGGAGTTGTCTCTGTGGTGGAGGGCTTCAGCCTCAGCGACTCAGACCAGGAGCGCTGTGCCTAGTTACATGTCCATGCCCTAATTTACTTACTGGCAATGAGAACTAAAAGGGGGATCAACTCTAGTCGATTTTATCACTGGGGTGTAACCTATCTACAAGTTAAGTAAATATAGTTACAGTGAGGTGGGCCTGTGAATGGTGGGACTGAGCGGAGTGGAGCTAATGGAGTTAAACATTAGCCAACTGAATATTACTGATGAGTTGGGTTACGGAGTTAGCGGAATGGCAGGCGATAACCCAGAAATGGAAAGGAGGGATAGGCCTGAAGGTAGACTTGCAGGGAAAGCAAGTGAATTGCCCAGCAGGGGCAGGAGTGCGCTAGTGGATGTTGGAGCTGTCTGGAAACCTTTGGGGCTCCATACTTAGGGAGGCATAGGTAATATATTGAAAAGAGGGGGTGGTGACCATCGAGGGAGTCGGAGGTGATTGCGGAATACAGGGGCTCCGAGGTTAGTGAAGAAGGAGTGGAGGTAATCTGGAAGGATTGGAGGTAGTGGAAGACGATGGCCGTGAATGGATATGACAGTATCCCCTTCTTAGGCCTGAACCCTTGAAGGCCCAGAATTAGTAAGGTGAGGGGAGCTGTACTTACAGAAAAAAAGAAAATGGGAATGAGGAGTGGAGAGAAAGGAGAGATGGGAGAGGAGTCGAGGTTCCTAAGGAGCTTCAGGACCAGGCTTGTCTGGGTACCAAGAGTGGAAAGCTTCGATGAGGTCGGAGGCGTGATCGAGTTTGCTGGCAAGGAGCCATTGTGTCTCCTCATCGGTCCCTTCATAGCCTAGCCACTTGACCAGGTAGAGCAACTTGTTGCGTCTATGTCAATCAATCTTGGAGTCGAGTATCTCTTCGATCTCAAATTCTATTTCACCTTCAATTTCTATTGGAGGCAGAGGTGGCTGGTGGTGGTTCAGAATGACGTTCAGGATGGAGGGTTTGATCTGTGAGACATGGAATACCGGGTGAATGGCTCACATGTTTTCTGGCAGGTGAAGAGTGAGGGAGTGAGTTCCAACGTGGGTGATGATCTCGAAGGGGCCAAGGTTTTTCTCAGAGAGCTTCTTGGAAGGTCAGGTGGAACGAAAATACTTGGCCTTTACATAGACCAAAGTTCCTACCTCAAAAGCTGGGGCAGGACTCCAACAGGAGTCTGCTGGGCCCTGGTAATGGATCTGAGCAAGGTGCATTTCCTCACGAAGGAAGTGATGGAGGGAGTCGAGATCTACCGAGTACTCCTGGGCATGTACTGATGTTAGGTCTCACTCTGGGTGAACAGTGATGTTCAGATGGTAGCCTTTGTTGGCAAAGAACGGAGAGATGCCTGTGGTGGCATTCGGAGTGTTGTTGTATGTGAACTCCATGAGAGGTAGGAGTTCGGACCAATTATCCTGCTGGTAGTTACTATAGATACGCAGGTACTGCTCGAGCGTCTGGTTCATCTGTTCAGTCTGTCCATCTCCTTCCAGATGATAACTGGAGGTGAAGTGGAGGTGGATGTCAAGGGCCTTACCAATTGAACAGAAAAAGTGAGAAATGAACTCCGGACCCCTGTTGGAGGTGATGTGGGAAGGAACTCCGTGCTTGGAGAACACATGGAGGAGGAATAGCTTGGCCAGTTCCGGAGAGGTGATGGTATCGTGGGTAGGAATGAAGATGCACTGTTTGGACAGGCAGTCCATGACAACCAAGATGGAAGTGAATCCGGAAGAGGAGGGTAGCTGTTTGATGAAATCCATGGAGATGGAGTTCCAAGGATGTTCAGGGATAGGGAGTTGTTTGAGTAAGCTGTAAGGCTTGTGATGGGGAACTTTGGCATGGGCACAGGAAGTGCAGGAGGACATGTAGCTCTTGACACCGTTATGGATGCCCAGCCAGGTATAATCACGATGGACTAGGTCCAGAGTCTGGTTTTGACTGAAGTGTCTGGAGAGCTGGTGGTCGTGTTTGTCTCGCAAAATGTGGAGACAAAGATCATTGGAATCCAGAACGTAAATGTGGTTGTCCAGCCTTAACAGGCCTTTGGCATCAATGGACCAGCGGGAATTGGGGAGGTTGGGGGAAGCGAGATGAGAAGAGATTGTGGTATTGGAGGAGAGGGAGGCTAGAATGTCTCAATGGAGAGCCTCTGTGTCGACAAGTACGGCTGCCCAGATTACTGTGGCAGCTAGGAACGTGGCTCGTAAGGACGCAGTGAGCTGCTCCGAAGTGAAGACCAGTCAGAAGTTCTGCAGATTGACATGAGCATAGTCCATATCCCCTTCTTTGGGATAGACATCCCAGTGTCTAGTCAATGCATCTGGTTTTACTCCAAGTCTTCCGGGATGGAATCAGACAGTCATGTGGAACTGGGAGAGGAACTCTGACCAGCGGGCTTGCCACCAGGTCAAGAGTTTGGTGGTAGAGAAATACTCGAGGTTCTTGTGGTCGGTGATGACATCGATTGGGGTTCCTGAACCTTCAAGGTAGTGGCACCATGATTGGAATGCATCGTGAATGGCGAGCAGTTCCTTATCATGGGTGTCGTAATTGAGCTCCGGCGCCAAAAGTGTTCTAGAGTGGAAAGCGATGGGGTGAATCTCTCCATCATCACAACAGATGGACAGGATTCTGGAGATCATGTAATCGTAGGCATCGGTTTCTACAATGAGAGGGGCGTTGGGTGTCCAATGTGTCAGGATGGGAGCGGAAGTGAAGGCTTCTTTCAGGGTGTTGAAAGCAGAATGACAGTCATCAGAGAATAACCAGGGGGCTCCTTTACACATGAGGCATGTCAAGGGGACCACAATGTCGGAGTATTGATGGATGAAACGCCGATAGAAGTTAGCGAAGCCAAGGAAGGACTGGACATCCTTGACTTTACGGGGCTTGGGCCAATCCTGGATGGCTTTAACCTTCTCGATGGACATGGTGAGTCCGGAGGGAGAAAGGCAGTATCCGAGATATTCCATAGTGTCTGTATGAAATTTGCATTTCTTCAGATTGGCATATAGGCCATGTTTGCGGAGTCTCCTAAGAACTTCTCGGACATGCTCCTGATGTGAAGCCATGTCTTCTGAGTAGGTAAGGATGTCGTCTAGGTAGACTACCACAGAAACGTCCAAGAGGTTGGCAAAGATCATGTTGACGAATTGCTGGAAGGCTGCAGGTGCATTTGTGAGACCTGTCATATCCATCCACAGCCATCATCTTCCACCACCTCCAATCCTTCCATACTACCTCCACTCCTTCACTAACCTCGGAGCTCCTGTATTCCGCAATCACCTCCACCTCCCTTGATGGTCACCACCCCCTCTTTTCAATATATTACCTATGCCTCCCTAAGTATGGAGCCCCAAAGGCTTCTGGACAGCTCCAACGTCCACTAGCGCACTCCCGCCTCTGCTGGGCAATTCACTTGCTTGCCCTGCAAGTCCACCTTTGGGCCTATCCCTCCTTTCCATTTCTGGGTTATCGCCTGCCATTCTGCTAACCCCGTAACCCGACTTGTCAGTAATATTCATATATATACTTAACTTGTACATAGGTTACACCCTAGTGATAAAATTGACTAGAGTTGATCCCCCTTTAGTTCTCATTGCCAGTAAGTAAATTAGGGCACGGACGTGTAACTTGTGTCATATCCATACAATCCCGACCTCTGCTCCGGGCTCCCGGAACTCCGAAACTGATTCCGGAGCCCTACTTCCCTTCTGTCACCTTCTTCTTGCCGACTTCCAAGAGGTTATCCCACCTCCGGCTCCGACACCACCTTTGGTCCGACTCTGGAACATCCCAGGTCCGACCTCAACCTCAACACCTCCCAGACAAGCACACAACACCTATTCCCCTGACTCCGGACCTCTGCTCCGGAATCCCGTTTCGTGTCTCTGTCTCCGGAACCTTCGGTCTTAGCTCCAACCTCGGACTTTGACCCCACCTCCGCTTATACCCATTGTATTGGTTAGCTCATTCCATTTAATTATGTTTGCCAATATTCCGGAGGTTAACTTCCAAGTCTGGACTTTCTGGACTTATGTCGGACCTTGCAACTATTGCATTGTTCCATTCAATTCCACTATACTCCCTCATTCCTATTTGGGCTGCTGCTTCCTTTCTATTCAGTCAGCTGGCCATTCCCCACTCCCATCCTCCTTCCTTCCTCCTTGGGCCTTGGCCCTTCATTCCTCCTTTGAGAAACACCATTGAGTCAAACCCTTGACCCTCGGTGTTGTTCCTCTTTCCATCTCCCTTTGTCTCCTTTCGTCCTACCCTTGTTCCTTTTGATTCTGGACCCCTCCTTATATACAATGTACCTAGTAACTTGTAACCTCAGTCCGAAATCGACCTGAATTCCCCCCAAGAGACTTTCCCTCTGCTAGATCCGAAATTAGGGACCCCCAGGACAACCAGCAATGGCACAGCGCTCCGCCTGAGTCGCTGAGGCCGAGGTCCTTCCATGCTAAGTCTCCGATTCCACTCCGGAGTCGTTTGAATCTGCCTGGTTCTAACAACTTGGCACAGTGCTCCTGGTCTGAGTCGCTGAGGCTGAAGCCCTCCGCCATGGAGACAACTCCTTCGTCTCGCTCCGGTCTCTAACAAGACCGAATGGCATGACGAGCCACTCGTAGGAACCATAGCACGTGCGGAAGGAAGTCTTCCACTCGTCACCTGCTGCAATGCAAACCAGGTGGTAAGCATGCCAGAGGTTGAGTCTGGTATAGACAGTGGCACGGCTAGGTGCGTCAAGGAGGTCTGAGATGCGGGGAAGTGGGTAGCGATCTTTCTTGGTGATCTTATTCAGCCCTCAGAAGTCAACACAAAGATGGAGGGACCCATCCTTTTTAGGACCAGTGCCATGTGAGCGGAAGTAGCAGGCAAATGAACCTGGAGGCTAGGTGTTCATCTAAGAATGTCTGGAGAGCCTCGAGTTCCGAAGTAGAGAGGGAATACATAGTTCCCAAGGGTGGTGAAGTGCCTTCCTCAAGGTCGATCTTTAGGTCATGCTCATGGTGCGGTGCTAGCATCGAGGCTTTGCTCTTACTGAACACATCTGCAAACTCGTGGTACTCCTTCGGAACAGCCGAAAGGTCAATGGAATCAGTGTGGGATGAGGCAGCCCTCAAGTGGCTGTCCTCGGAAGGGATGGTTAGGCTGAAGGATACCGATCCTTCGAGTCGACAAGCGTTTGCAAATGCAGAATGGCTGACGAACTCGATAGATGGTAATGGAGGAAAGGGAGCCTGGGACTGAGGTGCTAGCAGAACATCAGATGGTTGGATGTCGGACGACGGCAGTGGTGCCAGAGATGATGGGGGAGAGCTCAGAGTAACTGTCTTGGTAGGTTCAGAAGTTCGGAACATAATACTGCTTGAGACCCAGTCAATCAATGGATTGTAGCGGGTAAGCCAGTTGTGTCCTAGGACTAGAGAACAAGATCCATCCAGCAATGTGACAAAGAAAGTCGTGGGGGTGATGTTTCTGGAAGCGAAGTGGAGAGGAATATCAACGGTGTGGGTTATGATTGAGTTAGTGCAACCATCAAAAAGGCATAGTTGTAGAGGTTTAATCTGATATGTCTTCAGGACCAGCTTCTTCATGAATGCGTTGTTGATGAAGCAGTCCGAAGACCCAGAGTCTATGAGTGCAGGAACATTCTCATAGGTGTGGAAGAGTTTATTTTTTGTCCTTACATCAGATGGAGAGGAAGAAACAGGAGAAGAGAGAGAAGAGAAGCGGAGAGAGGTGGAACGATCTACGGAAGCAGGAGGAGGTGGAGGAGGAGAGAGTGATACATCAGCAACACTATCTACAATGGGTAGAACATCAACCGAAGGGTCAACATTAAGAGGAGAAAATAGACCATCAGAAAGAGAAAAAGAAATGGGGATGTGGAGGGAGGATAAGTCGGAGATGGAAGATGCATTTAAGCGTACTTCTTTGAGTGCATGGAGGGAAGAATTGCAACCCCCAGTCCATGCGGAGTCCACGGGGGTGCAGACTAATTTTTTGCCTCTGCAGAAGCAGATCCTTGCTCCTCGGTCTGGGCTGTATGGGCCTTAGATGTGCGAGAAGAAGACTTGGGGCAGTCCTTGACCATATGGCCAGACTGACTGCAGAACATGCAAAGTTTCTTGTCGAGACGACGCTTATGCTCTTGTGGCATGAGCTTGCTGTTGTCTCCGAGTTTTGACGAAAGATCCAGCTTAGCGGAGCTGGCCTCGGACTTTTTGTTGTCCTTTGGAGGCTTGCTACTGGAAGTGGAGTTGAATGAGGAGGAGGAAGGAATGGGGTCGGAGCGAGAAGCGGTAGTGGTCTTGTCGAAGACATTGGAGGAGGGGGGTTTCGTGTGATGAGTTACTTCGGTTTTACGCTCCCAATAGCATGCATCGAAGGTCTGTGAACAACAACACCAGGCACAGATAAGCATCATGGACTATACGACACATGTGGCACAAATGAGTGCCACAAACCAACAACCTTCTGCAATGCCAATTGGCACCGCATACCCCAGCCTCCTCAAAGGGGCTTCCAACCATATGCAGTGCACACTGCACCAATGGCGCAACAAGTGCCATTCCAGGGGCAGCAATTGCTGCTGCAGCCCTAGGCATACTCCCTAGGGAACCTCCCTGGCCAAATCATGGCCAATTTGGCCCAGGTCCAACAACACCCCAGCCAAATGTAGGCTGGGAATCAGCCATCGCATCAGCGGTAGCTGCTCAGACAGGTCAATTCCATCAGGAGTTGAAAGAGATGAAGGAGTGAGATGAGGGAGTGACAGCAGCTCCTTGTCCAGGTTCCAAGGAGCCTTGCTCCTCAGGTTGTTGTATCTCGATATCCAGCAGCTTGTTTGGATTGTATCAAGGGTTGCCTCCCCCAGAGAATGTCATTTTGTCATTTTGTTTCTCATGGTGGTGGGAGGGTTTTAGGTTCTTGCATGCATGGGATTTGCTGCAAGTGTGTAGCACATGTGGCTGTCCAGGGGAGTTACTTGCCCAGACCCTTCCCACGCTCTTGGCTGTGGGCAATCACCCCTCAGCTTCACTTTTTCCATCTCTGTTTTTGGGGGCATTGTGTCAGGGACACGTCCGGGGTCGAGGGGGTCCGGGTGTAACACCCGGCACTGAGGCCGTTGTGAGGTGTAGAGCGGGTGTGCATACTGATGGGCCCGATCTGGGACGACGATCCCTGGCCACTCAGACTGAAGTGGGAATCGTGAGAAGAAGGTTACTTCTTCGGTTCCCACCCCAGGTACTTTTATGTACATGCAGCTTGGGTCACATGAGGTTTGCCACGTCACCCTGCATACAGCCGCAGTCATCCGGGTGTCCCCGTGGGGGATCCCGAGGGTGTGTGCTGCACGTGTGCATGCTGGGTTGCACCGTGAGGCTGTCCGGGTCATCCGGGGCTGGGTGCGTCGTGCATGCATCGTGGGTGGGTTGATAATACATAGATAAGGGGAAATGTCGTCCATGTAGATAAAGATAGAAGAAAGGGCAAGAGAGCAAAAGAACAGAAGGACAAAGGAAGAGGAAGAAGTGAGAAAGGTGAAGGGTGAGGGGCAGAGGTGGGTGGGGTACTGGGTGAAGGTGGGTGGAGCCGGGTCAGGCGGGTGTGCCCTGACACATTGTCAGGACACGGCAAGGAGGGAGCAAGCATGCCTGGACCTTTCCCCAGAAGGGAGGCTGGAGGTAGAGGATGAGTGGAAGGACCATGGCCTCAGCGACTCAGTGGGGAGCGCTGTGCCTACAGTAACACTTAGTGTTGGGTCCTTAACTTCAGAATGAGGGGGCATGAACTCTGGGGGAATAGTCATTGTCATCGATTTTGCACTAAGGTGCCATCAACTACAGTACATGACTTATATACATAATACAAGACAAATAGGAACAAAGGGAAAACCCAAGATGGACTTACCCACTTGCAGGGTTGGTGGAGGTCCTAGGAGGTCTGTAGTAATGTTGGGTAGGTAGGAATATTAATAACCTTCCATGGTTAGGATAAGGGGTACTGGAGATGGTACCGGAGATTGGAGGCAGAGGTGGACCGGAAGTATACTGGAGGGTATGGCAGAGGTGAGGGAGGGGATGAACCAGAGGTGAACTGGAATGGTGGTGGAGTAGGTTGGAGGTTGGGCAGAGTTGGTATGGATATGACAGGCATATAGTGATGCTGAGAGTTCCCTATCTTCTTTGATAGGGAGACTTTCTGGTTCCCTCACATTTTGTAATGTGAGGTACTCGTCCAGGTGGATGAGGTCATTGCAATTTCCTAGGGGTTCCCTGTCAGGGCTGCAGGTTAACGATTATGATCCGACAGATTCCAAAGTGGAAAAGAGTTGGACAAGGGTTACCTGAGCAGCAAAAAGGGTGAGAGAAGAAGATTACTTCTCTCCCTGCTGTCAGGTGGTAAATAAGGGGCAGTTAAGCAGGGATTATGGGGATGCAGCATGAGGCCCAAGGATATGGGACATGGGAGTGGGGGCTGTGTAGATACGCTGACATACAAACAATGACATGAGGCAAGGACCTCTGACAAATAAGAAATGACTTGGCTCATGAGAGAGGTAAAAAGGAAGTGATGAATGAGAATGAATGGAATAAATGGCAGAGAACCGCGGTACTCTGACATTCCCATGTGGTGTCCCCTAGCTCCCATTTGACCTTAAACCAGAGTTCATTATGAACCCATGTGTGGTTTAAGATTTTGCGAACTACTGCTTTGTGATTGGGGTCTTCCCCAAAATCGTAAAATATGTTTACTTCCCTATTTGGGAAGATTTCTTGGTTGTTCAGCTCATGAGGTGTGAGCTGAGATACATGGAATCTTGGGTGGACTCCATGTTGTTCAAGTTGTGGTGGCAACTTGAGGACATAGTTTGACATCTCTGGAAATGTTTCCAGAATTTCATAAGGCACTATATACAGGGGCTTTAGTTTGCCTGCCCTTCCTTTGGGTAGGTTCAACTTATCCATGGATAAGTATGTGAGCTCGCCTTTTCTCAAAGGTGGGTCCAGGCATCTTTTCTTATTAGCCTGGATTGTTTGGGCAGTGTGATTGTGTATTAGTGCATTGTGTGCTGCCATGAAGTTTTCCTTCACCTTTTGGGTGGAGTCGTTCACTCCCAGGTAGTCTGAGGGTGGTGCTGTTAGGCACATCTTTGGCATATGGCCATAGATTAATTCAAACAGGGCAAATTCTGCTATTGACAGCTTCACTGCCCAGTGGCGTTGATCTGGTCTGACCATCGCATGTAGTATCCATACTACTTTTTGTATCACTCTTTCTGCTTGGCCATCACCTGGCAGATGGAGTGCAGTTGTGAATTTCAACTGCACACCGAGTATTTGGTGTAGTTCGCACCAAAATTTTGACGTGAATTTTGAGTCTCGATCTGATATGATTGAGTGTGGTAGACTGTGAAGTCTTACAACTTCACAGAGGAATAGGAATGCTAGTTCTAATGCGTTTGTTGTTGTTTTTATCGGAATCAGGTGGACATTGGACGTCAACCTGCAGATGATTACCCAGAGGTAATCATATCCCAAGCTTGTTGGGAATGGACCTGTGAAGTCCATGGCTATTGATGACCACAGTGTTTCTGGGGTCAGGAGTTGGTGAAGCAGTCCAGGATTTCTCCTGGTGCTTTTCTTTGTTGTCTGACAAGTTCCACAAGACCTGCAGAACTTGTGGGTGTCCTTCCTCATTGACTTCCACCAGAAGTATTGATGGAGGGTTTCCACTGTTTTTTTGGACCCTAGGTGTCCAAGTGTTTCATGGATATTATTCCTTGAATGGACTTCCTTTCATAGTTCCTTTTTGGGACTACTATTTGGGTCGTCCCTCCTTCTCCAAGTCAGGTTATCAGCCCATCTTTTATGGAGAAGTTTTTGAAATTCCTGGGATTCTCTAGGATTTCCCAGTGGATCTGGCTTTGCATGTATCCAGATTTTATTGCCTCAATGAGGTCTTTTCCTTTGAATTGTTTTCAAAAGTTCTCTTCTGGAATTATAATTTCTTCCAGGTTTTGGGCGCTCCCCCCTAGAGTTTCCTCTAGGTTGTCTCTCCCCCCTAGAGCTTCCTCTAGGTATTTCTCACATGTATTGCTGTGAGTCTTTTTTCCTCTGAGTTTTTACTCAGAGTACTGCTTAGTAGCAGTTCTTCATATTCCTTGACTCTGTCAGGGATGATGTCTTCTGCATTTTTATCCAGATGGATATCTGCTGACACGTTGTAATGGGTGTATCACCTAGACTTGAGACAGAGAGAAGGGGGAGGGTGGTAGTGTGCACAGGTGTGATGGAGGTTTGGGTTTTTGGTCCTGGGGCGCTACCGGGTCTGCTAGAACCTCAAACAAACACTCACCTACGTCTCTCTTGGACGTCAAGGCTGAGTATTATGATGAGAGGGGTCTTAGACGTAAGAAAATAGCTCAGAAGGGGCGTTAGGGTCGTGGATGGCATCTTTGCCACTTGGATGTAACTCTTTCTTGTCCCTCCACGGGTCTATTCAGTACTAACTTGGAATGTACAAGCTATTATCTAGTTTATATGAGTTGTAAATGGAATGAATTGCATGGGGGAATGTAAACGGGCCGTTAGGCAACCGTGAATAATGAATATCCAATTGGGAACAAAGAAACAATAAAATGAATATGAATGAATGGAGAATATATGATAATGGATCCGAAATGGGAATTGTGAAGGTTAACTCCGCAACACCTCGCCACAGCGCCCGCCTATCCTCTCGTCAGCAACCTCCTCGTTCCCAGCTTTCCAACGAGCCCTTATTTGTCCCAATTGGTGCAGTGGTTCTTGAGATGTGGCCGTTGACAGGTGCTGTCAAGACCATGTGAGGCTATACACCATGCTGAACCATCCGAATATGGGGTTGCCATTCTGGGAAATGCTCCGTGGTTAAAGGAGGAAGGTATAGCATTACTATCGGGTAGAAAAACAGCTGGGTTGTATGTGTGGTTATGGAGGTCTGGAGAGGGGGTGAAATTGGCGGTGTGGTTGGGCATGGGAATTTGGCTTGGGACTGTCAGGAATGATGGGGAAAATAAGGAAAAATGGGGAATGGGTGTATGGAGTGTTGGATAGTGTGGGGACAAGCAATGGAAGCGTCAGAGGGTATGTGGTGTATGTTGGTGGGCAAATTCTGCAGACTCCGACTTTTTGCGGTACATGGAGTTGTCCCCACAACAATGTAGTCATCGAAATGCAGATCCTCATCTGTTGATGAGTCATGTACTGTAAAAGTGCATCTGCCACTTTGTTCTTGTGGCCTTCCACATATTTTATTTCACAGTTAAAGCTTGCAAAGAAGGCTTGCCATCTCAGGTGTCTACCTGAGTTGTGGTTTTTCACTTTGAAATATTCCAAAGCTTTGTGATCCATGATTACTGTGAATTCATGGCCTCCCATGAGATCATCTTGCCATCTCATGAGTGCCTCGAGTTCGTAGGCAAAGTACCTACATTGTGTGTTGGTAAACTTCTTGGACATGAATGCAGCTGGGTGGCAGGTCTGCCACTTTTTGCCTTGTCCAATTAGTGTGCCCATGCCTGCTGGGCATGCATCTGTTATGACCCAGACGTGGAGTTTACTCCTCTTCTTCCGAGAGGTTTTCCGGTGGATTCCACTGGATGTGCTTCAGAATCGGAGCCCTGCATGTGAGATGTTTAATCTTGTCAAAGCATTTCTGGTGGAGTGGTGTCCACCTTGTTGGAGCAGATTGTTTGCAGTGGTCCTGTGTAGCCACTGATGTTCAGCATGAATATTGATAGATATTCTACCATTCCCAGGAATCGTAGGACTCTTGTGTGGTCTACTGGCTCTTGCCAATTGTGGATTTTCTCCATTTTGTTGGCTTGAGTGTTGTAGGAGAAATAATGGTCACCCTATGGAAACTCATTATGGAAACATGTTAGATAAACCACGAAAAACTCCATATGTCAAGTAGATATCAGAAAATAGAAGAACCTGAATTTTAACGAATTTTAATGAATTTTTACAACTACATACGATAAATCGGAAGAAAGAAAATTAATACAAATACTTCGAGCCTAGCACCAACAAGATGGAATGCTCGGGGAAATTTATAGCGAATATTGAACAAGCAACTAGGACAATCGACCAAGATTTGATTATAAAACCAACCAGAGAACCTTCATGGAAACTACTTTCCCATGCCCACACATGTAGCCAAGGCTGAAAGTACCACAGAACAAGGATTCCTTAGGAACCAATGCAAAATCCAACGTCGTGTTTATAATAGGAAATGTAGATGTCTTCCAAACGGACCCAATGAAAGTAATTTCAGGGAAAACTACCCATAGATGATGGAGATATGACTGAAACTCTCGGAAAATGAGGACAACATTTAAGTGTGAAGAACAAGCAGTAATGACTGAGATGAGCTTGATGGCCCATTAGAAAGGAAGGGATTTAATCTGAATCCACCCAAATTCTCATAATAAAGGGTTCATGCATCAATGAGATATTCAATAACGGGATGAGCGACATCAAAGTCATGGCTCAGGGAAAAGATGACATTCATGTAGGATCCATATTTAAAACAATTGTAATTTCTCAATTTGTCTGGGTGTAATTCTGTGTAGGATCGTTTAATTTGAATTTTAACTTGAATTAAATCTTTTACTTGGTGAATTTCCAAAGATTCTACTCAGTTAATAGGTTTAGATTGTGTCTGAAGTGTCCCTTGACCTTGTCTTATTTTTGTCTTATTTTTATTGCTTGTTTTAACAGTAGCAAACTGTTCTGTGTTTACACTTTGAAATCTGGAGTGTTAACCAGCTCTCCTGTTGAAATATTTACTTAATATTCCTCTCCCTAATTGCTGCCTTTTACTACAGTGGCAATCTTAACTGTATATCACTTTTTTGCACTGGAGTGACAACCAGAAATGCTTGAGAAAAATAATACTCTATTTTCTCACTTCTCTGAGGGGGGGGGGGGGGCAAAAAGTTGCAGAAAGGGTCTCCCTTTTATACTCCTTGGGTTGCCTTCCTTTTTCACGCTCTACCTCGTATTTACAGGATTTATTTACAGTGTATTTTCCTCAAACCGAATAAAAATGAAATTTTCACGCTATAGTTCTACTGTGCTCAGCTGCGCTGAACTGTGGCTCTACTGCAGTCAGACTGCACCTAGAATCCTTATTGTCCTTCCTTGCCCAAGCTATTTTAATGGTTCAATTAGAACTTGACTGCACTGCATTTGTCACAGTTTTCTATTTCAAATTCCTCTTATTTACCATTTAGTTTGCTATGACTCAGTCATTCTGAATTCAAACCTCGCATTACCATGTGTACGGCTGTGCTGAGACCTTCAGCTATTTTTATCCAGTAACATTTTAGTTGAAATGAGACTTGAAATGATAAATGAGTGAATTATTCAGGTTTAGAACCGAAAGAAAAAGTTGCTAGTAGTCAAGAATTGTTCAAACGAATGTGTTATAGCTCTCTGCTTCATTAGTATATCATTCCCACCATGGTCCATCGTAGTTTAGTGGTTTTGGTGGATTTCGTCCATCTCCCCTGTGTATTATTGTATCCTAGTCCTTCATATGTATTGTTCATTGTTATAATAGGTCGTCCTCGAAGACATCATATTTTTATGTATTTTATTTGGGGCTCTGGACCTCTAGAAGCTGTCTTCCTGCATGTTTTCAGGTTTCTATCTTCATGTCCTTGTATCTCATTCATTTCTCAATGGTTTTTCACGTTCTCGGCATCATAAATTTTCATTTATTCTCACCTTTCCAATGGTACTAAAGTTGTACTCTATTTCTCGGTATTCATCGCATTAGCAAAAGTTTGCACTGTCATATCCATCTATGTACAGCCATCACCCTCCACTACCTCCAATCCTCCCAGACTACCTCCACTCCTTCTTCACTAACCTCAGAGCCCCCATATTCCACAATCACCTCCGACTCCCTTGATGGTCACCACCCCCTCTTTTCAATATATTACCTATGCCTCCCTAAGTATGGAACCCTGAAGGCCTCCAGACAGCTCTGACGTCCGCTAGTGCACTCCTGCAAGTCTACCTTCAGGCCTATCCCTCCTTTCTGTTTCTGGGTTATAGCCCACCACTCCACTAACCCTGTAACCCGACTTGTAGGTAATATTCAATCAGCTAATGTTTAACTCCATGAGCTCCGCTCCACTTGGTCCCGCCATTCACAGGCCCACCCTCACTGTAATTATATATACTTAACTTGTAGATAGTGTCATATCCATCCACGGCCATTGTCTTCCACTACCTCCGACCCTTCCGGATTACCTCTGCTCCTTCTTCACTAACCTCGGAGCCCCCATATTCCACAATCACCTCCGACTCCCTCGATGGTCACCACCCCCTCTTTTCAATATATTGCCTATGCCTCCCTAAATACAGAGCCCTGAAGGCTTCTGGACAGCTCCGACGTCTGCTAGCACACTCCCACCCCTGCTGGGCAATTCACTTGCTTGCCCTGCAAGTCTACCTTCAGGCCTATCCCTCCTTTCTGTTTCTGGGTTATCACCTGCCATTCCACTAACTCTGTAACCCGACTCATCAGTAATATTCAGTTGGCTAATGTTTAACTCCATTAGCTCTGCTCCGCTCGGTCCCACCATTCACAGGACCGCCTCGCTATAACTACATATACTTAACTTGTAGATAGGTTACACTCCAGTGATAAAATCGACTAGAGTTGATCCCCCTTTTAGTTCTCGTTGCCAGTAAATAAATTAGGGCATGGACGTGTTACTAGGCACAGCACTCCTGGTCTGAGTCACTGAGGCTGAAGCCCTCTGCCATGGAGACAACTCCTTTGTCTTGCTTCTGGTCTCTAACATGTGCACACATTTGGTAATCATGTGTGTTGTTCCCATACTCATTCATATGCAGGCGCTGTTTCTGTTAAATTGTTCGGAATTTTTTGTATGTGTGGGTGTTTGTATCCTCAATATGGGCTTCCATGATTTATTTCAGATTTTTCCCTCATGATCTAAGGTGGTTTTGTACTTTCCATGCTTTGTTTTGACCGGGGTCTTCCTTATTTGGACAGAAATTGGTCTTCGTGATCTGCTGAAGTGTGGATCTTGGTTCCAATGGCCCATTCCCTTCGCATCGCCACCCTCACGTGTCTTTAAGCATGATGCGGATTTCTATATTCCCATTGTTGGTGTATCTTCACAACGGCTGGACTGTTTGGGCTGAAACTTTGCATAACTGTAGTTTCCAATTCATCATGATTTCCATGTGAATTTCGTTGTGAGAGGAACAGCTCTGCAGGGCTTTGTTTATCTGTAAGTCAATTCTCAGAAACTTTTGGACTAACCCATAAAATAGAATCCTCGGATTGGTACTTGTCAGGGACGCATCCAGGGTAGAGGAGGCCCAGGTGAGATGCCCAACACTAGAAGTCTCGCAGGGTGTGGAGCGGGTGTGCGTACTGGTGGGCCCGGCTCAGGAGACAGTCCCTGGCCACTTAGACTGAAGTGGAAAAGGGTGAGAAGAAGGCTACTTCTTCGGTTCCCACTTCAGGTATGTTTATATACATGCAGCTTGGGTCACATGATGGGTGCCACATCATTCTTGCATACAGCCATAGTCACCTGGGTGTCCCCATGGGGGATCCTGAGGGCGTCCACTGTGAACATGCGAGCTGGACGTAGCGGGGGGTTGCCTGAGGTGCCCAGGCTGGGCGTGTCGTGAGCACATTGCGGGTGGGTCAATGGTACATTGATACAAGGAAAGGTTGTCCATGTAGAATAAAGAGAAAATAAAGAGAAAGTGAAATAAATGAAGAGGAAGTGAAATGGAGAAAGAAAGAAAGAAAGAGGAAGGGGGGAGGAGGTAGGAGAAGACTGGGTGGCAGGGTACCAGGTGAAGTGGGGCCGGGTGGGGCCGGGTCAGGCAGGTGTGCCCTGTCACGACCCGGCGTTCCCCGGGGCCAGACGACCTCCTCCCTGACCTTCTCCCACGCCCGAACACTCCCCGCACACTCCGCTCGCCGCCCGTCGCCGTCTAACCACTTCCCGCCACCTCTCCACAACACCTTCCCTCTTTGTCGTTGAACGACCTAGCGGCGCAGAGCGCCGCGACCCGTTGTTCCATGTTTCGCCGCACCTTGTTATCTCGCGGCGAAGGTCACGCTTGACCTTCGTTGTCTTGAGCACGTGCTCTTTGTTTGTTTTCCTGCTTCTTTTCTCCGCCCGCAATCTCCGCGAGATCTGGCGACTTATTCCTCATTCAGTTCCCTAGCGCTTATATACGGCTTGTAACTAATGCCTGTACTGTAGTTCGAAATCAACTAGAATACACCCCCTAGGCTTACCTCTGTCCCCCGTGAGACCTCTGACTTTCTGAAGTATCGGGACCGCGTCGAGAACGAGGCGCAACGCTCCCCCTCGAGTCGTTGAAGCCGAAATCCCGGCTCTCTCGCCTAAGTAGCCTCGGCCTCGAGATCGGTGGGGTTTGTTCCTCGCTAAAGCTCGGTCGTGTGTAGGACGCCTATTCCACTAGCGGGCAACGCTCGGTCGCCTACGGCTACCCTCGGCGAAGATTCGCACGGTTCTGACATGCCCTGACAGTACTATAATTACAACAAATATTACTAGTACACTTCCCCATCCTAACTAAAGAACCAGGGAACAGCTTGGTGGTGGTCTTGTTTGAACCTCCCAACTGACCTTCCTTCGTTCTCTCTTTCAGTGTGGATGCCTTGTTCATCCATGTGGCTTCCTAGAATGTCTAGGATTGGAGCAAACAGCTGGAATTTCTTCCAGCTTATATAGAACTTCACCCCCTTGAGGCAAGCAAACAGCCACAATAATGCTTTATTGTGGTTCTCCACCAAGCTTGTGCTGGTGAAGATGTTGTCAAACCAGATGTGTAGGCATCTGCCTACTTCTCCTTGTAGTTCCCAGGTCAATGCGTGCTGGAAAGTACAGGGAGCGTTGCAGTCCCCTTGCTGCATCGTGTTGAGTTGTACATCCTGTGGGGCGTAGAGAACATCGTCCTATGGACATCGTCTGGATCCACACGTATTTGTTCATACACATCCGACATATCGATCTTGGATCGGTATGTTGCTCTGGTGACTGATTCTTGGATCAGTCGCATGTCTGGCATTGGTGTGACATCGAGGATCGTGTTTGAATTACCATTTCTTGCATTGATTACCGTGCACAAAGATCCATCTGCTTTGTGGATACACAGTAGTGGGCATGCTTGCAGGATACCACCATCCTGCTTTTACATAGCGATCTATTTTTGTTGCTAGTGCTTCCTGCAGTGCTGCAGGACATCTCAGGGTGTTTTCCCGAAATTTCTTGTTCGGATCCTTTAACAGGATTCGATGGTTCACCTCCCTCAAGGGAGGCATCTCAAATGGCGCTGGCACCATTACAGTTTCGAATTTCTCTCTCCACCACTCCCTGAGTATTTTGAACTCAGGGCTGTTCATGGAGAGTCCTTCCAGATGTGGTACGTCTGGAAGTTCTAGTCCTTCTGGACTAGGATTGGGCCAACCTTCAGGGTACTTTCTTTCAATTACCCTGAGGTGTGTTTCTGTCTCACCTCCCTGTTAGGGGGGCTTCTTTTTTGGCTGTTCTCGAGCTCTTGCTCGAGTTTTCCACCCATGTGATCTCATTGCACAGTCTTCACTGACTCCAAGGGTACCTATGTTGCCCTTGTCCACCGTTCTCACTTTGTGGGACCGGAAGTCTAAACTTACCTGGTTTTTGTTTAACCAGGGGGCACCGAATATGGCATCATATCTATCGATGTTGATTGCATCGAAGTAGTGTTTTTCTACATGGCCATCGATCTCCACGTCCACGTTTGTTCCAAACAGGATCTGTGATCTTGTTCCTTTCATCCCCATTTGAAGGACCACTGGGTTCTCCAATTGGAGAATTGGGATATGGACCACACGGACGAAGTCCGGTGATATAGCATCCATTTCAGCTCCACTGTCAAATAGTGTGTAGGCTTTTATGCCTGCTATTTTTATGTGAGCTGTCAGTGTTCTCTTTGTTGAGAGCGGTCTGTTTGCGGGGTATTTTCCCATGTCTTTTGAGATGCGAGATTTCACATCAAACAAGGGGGTCTGGGTTTCAATGGACTTTTGGTCCTTCTTCCCTTTCTCCTTGTTTTCCTTGGGTACTTTGGTGTATTTCCCCAAGGCGTCTTTTCTTGGTGCTTCCACCAAGGCTTCAGCAACCTTCTTGTCTGCCACGTTTTCTAACTGGCATGCTACAGCCAGTTTGATTTTATAATTTATGTCATCATGATCAACAACTGACATTGGGCCCATCCTTATGGTCCCGACATTAACTTCCTCACCCTCTGAGTTGGGTGAGGATTGAGGTCCCCCATATGGGTCCTCCACTTCAACGCTTGATGCTCCGGAGTCACCAGAGTTGTCCTCTGGTTTTTCATCGCTCGTTGCATTATGTTTTGGGCAATCTTTCATTTGCCCTATTTTGCCGCATTTGCCGCAAATTGGGACTGACTTTTGGTCAGTTTTCCTCGAATTTTTCGAGGATGTATCCTCTTTCCATCTGGATTTTGGCTCTTCAGCCTTCTTTCCTGATGGGAGGGCTCTACTGTGGCCTGTGGTTGCCATGGTGGTTGTTCGGGTATAATATCCTGATTTGTAGGCTGAAGACATCTTCAGCCCATCGATTATCTCGTCTACATGAGATATTGCTTTCAACATCTCCTCATTTGAGGAGAAGTCCACTCTGATTCTGTCATGAGCGATCATTTCCCTCTTCCATTCGAGGGGAATGTTGTTTAAAAACCTGGCATTAAAAGAGGCCTGGTCTGGCGGCATCACCATCTGGGATGCTGCTTTAGACAGTTCTAAGTGGAACTGTTTGAAGCCTTTTTCCGCTTCGTATTTAACATTGCAGTACTTCTTTGTCACGTTCAACATGGCAGAGACTTTGATGAAGGTTCTCATCAGTATGTTGAGAACTTCGAGGAACATGCCCTCATCTCCTCTGAGGAGAGTTTCATCTCGGAGTCTTATTCCGAGGTCGAATGTGGGTCCCCCTAATCTGCAAATCAAGCAGTCCAGATGGACTTCATCAAATTGGGGACCTTTGCATCCTCGCAAGGCAAGGAATCCCAGTAGTTCTGTGAACCACTGCCAGAATGACTCCATGTCGTTCTCCCCTGACCATTTCTTGTCAGGGAAAGCTGGCCCATTCTTTAGAGGCAGGCTTCACTCCCTCTGGGTAGGGAGTGAGTATTCTCACTTCGGCCATTCTTATGGCCTTTTTGTACCATTTCTCCAGGTACTCCTCTTGCTCCCCTGCCTTTGCAGGGTCGCTATCCAATGGAGATCTCTCCTTTGGGGGGGTTTTCGCTGGAGGGAATTTTCCTCGCAGCGTTTCTTTAGTTTCGGGCAATCTCACCTGAAGTTGTATCCCTATTCTCTCATTGTTTTGAGAGAGTGTGGTTGTGTTACCTCTCTGTTTGAGAGGTTCATTGAAGGTGGATGTTTGGCTGAACCTTTGGTACGTGCCAATTCTCCTCCTGATTTCTGAACGGTGTCTTCTTTCAGCATCGTCTTCTCCTATCCTTGGGAGAAGGATCTCCTTAGCATCTCTGTCCATTCGCTGATGATACTCCAGTGTACTTTCACTGGTTGTTCTTTTCGTGAATTTTTCATGAGTTCTGGTTTTGTCCTGGCCTGTGGCCCAGGGATATTTTTTGTTTCCTCACTATTTTGTGAGAAGTTTATCTCCTTCAGCAAGTCCATCTGCTCACTGATTTTGTCAGTCAACGCATCGATTGCATTGGCCATTCTTTCTAGAGTTATCTCTAGACAAGCTGTGCTATTATGGCTCGTTTCCTCAATCTTTTTTTGGATCAAGTTTATCATGTTTATTATGCATGATTCCTGGTTTTCCAGGAGGAAATTTGGCTGGGCAAGTAGTGACTCTCCCCAGTTGACATTGCCGCTTTGGGTGTTCCAGAAGGGGCTCTTGGAGTAAAAACCCCATGCTTGCTTCATTTAGGTGAGGCTGTTGCGGAGGGTGCTTCCCTTTCATAGAGGGGTCTATTCGCTGGTTTTTCCTTACTTTTCCATAAGGCTTCCTCAGCAAACTCCCTCATCTCGGTTTGCCTCCTCTTCATGATCTCAGAGACCTCCTCTGAGGTTGGTGACCTTGCCTTGTCTGGCATGGTGTGGGGTAGTGTAAACAGTGGAAGTTCTTTTGGAGCTTCCACACTCTGGGAGATCCTGCTCTCAGGGTGTTTCTTTGCGCCTTCTCGGGCCTTTAGCCAGAGAAGAAGTTGGTCTTCATTTTCCATCCTCCATTCAGATGGAACCTGGAACAAGTCCAGTAGTTTTTCAGGTAGCCAACATGGAGGTTCTTCCCTCTGTTTCCCTTTGTCTGCCTTTGAGGCACGACTTGGGGACATAGGGGAGGACTCCAGGGGATAGTGGGGCCCTGGAGTTTCCTGCGACTCTATCCAATCAGCTTTTCGGGCTGATTGTTCAGCGCTTACACGTTTATCGTGCAAGTCAATCACCTCCTGAGGAGGTGGAAGATCTTCCCCAGCTTGGGTGAGATCGATGTGATGTGGAGTTCTAGGGGTATTGGGCCCCACACTTACTCCACGTAAGTTTTTAAAACCTTCAGGGACCAGCCCTGAGGTGGTTTTTCTCTCTGGATCGAGTTGATCCTCGTCGTCGTCTGACGATGGCTGCTGATTTGAATCTCCCATGATGGGAGATTGCAGTTTCTTTATAAACTGCTCGTTTTTCTTTATCATCGCTGCAGACATGACCTTGCCCTTGCAGGCATGTTTAGGTGCCATCGGCACTACCGAGTCGAATTGTTAAGATGTGATAGATTTGGTGGGTTGTGTTGTAAAACACACCTCATACACTTAAAAAAGTGTGAGGTCTCAGTGGGGTAGCTCAGCACACAGAGCTACAGTGGGCAACAAAACTGTTCACATGTTTTGCTGTTTTGAAAAGACACACTCATACAGGCTTAGGAAAAATTCTGAAAATTCTGAGAAATTCATAGAAGATGCTCTGACATCACAAAATGTTGTTTCCATCAGCCCAAGGTCATATACCCATTTATGGCAATGTAATTGTCAGATGAAGTCACCCATTGCATGTGAACAGTTTTGTTGCAGGCAATAATTCTACTATATTAATACTTGGTATACCCCCCCTTTGCCTTGATTACAGCTTGTACTCTTCTAGGCATACTTTCTATTAAGTTCTGACACACCTCCTTTGGTATCTTCTCCCATTCCACCTGACAACAATCCCAGAGCTCCCCCACACCACTTGCAGGAGTTTCATAGTCAGCCAACCTCCTTTTCACATGCCACCAGAGATACTCTATGGGGTTAAGGTCTGGGGACTGTGCTGGCCACTTCATAACAGTGTAGTTATGACCTTGGAACCACTTTTGAGCAAGTTTGCTGCAGTGCATTGGGTCATTATCCTGTTGGAAGATAATGTCCTCAGGGGTTTTGTTGTAGAATTTGAGGGATTGCTGGAGTTCATCTTCCAAAATGGAGCAATAAAGCTGTGCATCCATCTTCCCTTCGATCCTAGTGGCATACCCAACACCCTCCCACAGCATGCAACCCCACATCATCACATTTCCACCACCAAACTTCACTGTTCCCTCAACCTGCCTATCAGTAAGACCCTCTCCTGCCTCTTTCCACGCCCACTTCCTGCCATCTGACCCAAGGCAATTGATTTTGGTCTCATCAGACCACACCACCCTCTTCCAGTCATCCACAGTGTACTCCTGGTGCCTCTCAGCCCACAGCAACCTTGCCTTCTGATGGGCTGGTTTCAGAAATGGGTGCTTCTTCTTCACCATAGGCCTTAGACCAGCCTTCTGAAGATGACAACGAACAGTTTGGGGAGAGACAGAGAGGCTTGTGACATCCTGAAGAGATTGGGTCACTTGGACTGCATTATCAGCTTTCTGCATGCGAATGAGACACTTTGCATAGGTGATGTTGGCAGGTGTAAGCTTTGTTGGATGACCACCAGTGGACTTGGCAGCATCAGGGCAATATTCAGAGTGGATTTTTGAGATAGCTCCAATGCTAGCACCAGTAATCTTATGAATGGAGTGCCCAGAGGTGCCAGAGAGTAGCAGAGTAATGATGTGTTCACGAGTAGCAGGGGCAAGAGGGTGCATGGTGGAGTGTGAGGGAAAGAATCAAAAAGGGCCAGTATTTATGCTGTGGAACAAACCAATCATGTGACTTTGTTGATACCTGTGTTTAATAAACAAAGTCATGTGACCAGAGTCAAGTATAGCCCTGCTTCTGCATTAAGAAAGCCAAGGCAACAAAACTGTTCACATGCAATGGCTGACTTCATCTTACAATTGCATTGCCATAAATGGGTGTATGACCCTGCGCTGATGTAAGCAACAATTTGAAATGTCAGAGCATCTTCTATGAATTTTTCAGGAATTTCAGAATTTTTCCTAAGCCTGTATGAGTGTGTCTTTTCAAAACAGCAAAACATGTGAACAGTTTTGTTGCCCACTGTATATGTATCTTATAATTACATATGGCTTGGGGTTCAGGGCTATTGCCCTGACACCTAGTCTGAAATCGATGACTAGAGAACCAGAATCGACTGGATTGTCCCCCTAAGAGACTCCTATAGAAACCATGGGGGTGAGGCCACAACGGGGCTGGGATTGGACCAGCTAATGATAGACCACTAGAATTAAAACATCAGTGCAAACATGTGTAAATCCATGTATCATGCTTGATTCCAACAACTCCCCTTGCTAAACTGAAATTAAGGACCACCTTAGACAACAAACCAATGGCACAGCGCTCCACTTGAGTCACTGAGGCCAAGGTCCCTCCTTACTGAGTCCCTTCTCTGCTTCCAGACAAATATTGCGCTCTATAACATTTGGACCGGACACCACCTTCCTCTCCTCCTGACTCTCTCTCTCTTCCACCAACCCCCACCAAGGTATGACCTCCCACCTCTGTCCTGTACCCCATACTCGGACACCACTTGTACCTCCACTCCAAGATCCCATCATGTCCCCAACCTCGGACTTTGACTCCACCTTGGCTCAAGTCCATTGCATTGGTGACCTCATTTCACATAAACACCATTGCCAATATTCCTTGGACTTTCAACCCTGCCTCTGTAAGCTCCATTACCTCTGAGCTTCATGGATCTACCTTTGGCACTTTCGCCACCTGTAGTGGATATTTCACACTTCTCCCTCACCCCTATTTGGACTACTGCTTCTTTACATTGAGCCAGTTAGTCATCAACCCCATTTCCCCTCATCCCCCTGTCAGGGTGCACCCACCTGACCCAGCCCCACCTGACCCAGTACCCTGGTACCCACTCCCCCTGCTTCCCCCTTCTTTCCCCTTCCCTCTCTCCCCTTCCACTTCCTCTCTCCCCCCTATTCTATTTCCTCTTTATTTTCTCTTTATTTTACATGGACGACTTTCTTTTGTATCAATGTACCATTGACCCACCCACAGCACGCATGACACACCCAGCCTGGACATCTCAGGCGACTTCCTGCTGTGACTTGCACTGGATGCCCTTGGGACCCCCATGGAGATACCTGGGTGGTCATGGCTGTGTGTGAGGGTGATGTGGCACCTGTCATGTGACCCAAGCCACATGTATATAAACATACCTGGAGTGGGAACCAAAGAAGTAGCCTTCTTCTCAACTTTCCACTTCAGTCTAAGTGGCCAGGGACTGTTGTCCTGTATCAGCCCTGTCAGTATGCATGCCTGATCCACACCCTGCCAGGCTCTCAGCGCTGGGCACTACACCTGGGCCTCCTCGACCCCGGACAAGTCCCTGACACCTCCTGCCCCTCTGGGCCTTGCCCTCCTTACCTCCTTTCAGATGCACCATAGAGTCTAACCCTTGACCCTCGGTGTAGTCCTGCTACCATAATTCCCTTTGTCTCCATTCAGGCACCTTTGTTCCATTTTGGACCCCCTTTGTTTTCTTGTGTTTCTGACACTCTATTATATATAGTTGCTTGTACATACTCGAGAAACCCTCAGTCAAAAATTGACTAGAATGCCCCCCAGAGACTCTTCACTCACTATGTCTGAAATTAAGGAACAACAGGACAACCAGCAATGGCACAGCACTCCCCTTGAGTCACTGAGGTCAAGGTCCCTCCTTGCTAAGTCTCCGGTTCCACTCCGGAATCTGTCAGGGACAGATAGTGGCTATGTGTTGTATGAGAAATAATATTCGAAGAATATTACAATGATGTATCAGAATAGTTGTCAGGGCACACCCACCTGACCCGGGTCCACCCGGACCCACCCAGCCACACCACACCCACTCCCCACTGTCCAACCCTCTCCCTCCTCCTTCCTCCCTCTCTCCCCCTTTCCTTTCTCTCCTTTCTTTATCTCATTCCTCTTATCTTCCTTTTCTTGTTTATTCCCTTCTATCTACATGGACCACCTTCCTTTGTATCAATGTACTATTGACCCATCTGGCCCACACACCCCGGACGGCTTCCTGCTGTGCCCAGCACAGGCGCATGCAGCGGACGCTCTCGGGATCCCCCATGGGGACACCTGGATGCCCACGGCTGTCTCTGAGGATGACATGGCACTCATCATGTGACTCAAGCCACATGTACATAAATGTACCTGAAGTGGGAACCGAAGAAGTAACCTTCTCACATTCTCCACTTCAGTCTAAGTGGCCAGGGACTGCTGTCCCTTCCCGGACCTGCCAGCACGCACGCCTGGTTCGCACCCCACGAGGGCCCTTCTGCCATACATCCAGACCCCCTCTACCCCGGATGCATCCCTGACAATAGTCAACAATCAGGTGACAAGTTCAAATGTCTAACTGGGCCTTGGTCCTTCACTCCCCTTTGGGAAACACCATTGAGTCAAACCCCCAACCCCCGGTGTTGTTCCTCCTTCCAGCTCCCTTTGTCTCCTTTCGGAGTACCCTTGCTCCTTTTGATTCCGGACCCCTCCTTATATACAATGTACATAGTAACTTGTAACCTCAGTCTGAAATCGACCTGAAATGCCCCCAAGAGACTTTCCCTCTGCTAGATCTGAAATTAGGGACCCCTAGGACAACCAGCAATGGCACAGCGCTCTCCCTGAATCACTGAGGCCGAGGTCCTTCCATGCTAAGTCTCTGATTCCACTCCGGAGTCATCCAAATCTGCCCATTCTAACAGATAGGCCTGAAGGTAGGCTTGCAGGGCAAGCAAGTGAATTGCCCAGTGGGGGTGGGAGTGTGCTAGCAGACATTGGAGCTGTCTGGAGGCCTTTGGGGTTCCGTATGTAGGGAGGTGTAGGTAATATATTGAATTGAGGGGGTGGTGACCATCGAGGGAGTTGGAGGGAATTGTGGAATACGGGGGCTCCAAGGTTAGTGATGAAGGCGTGGAGGTAGTCCAGAAGGATCGGAGGTAGTGGAGGACGATGGCCATAGATGGATATGACACCTGAAGTGGGAACCAAAGAAGTAGCCTTCTTCTCACCCATTTCCACTTCAGTCTAAGTGGTCAGGGACTGCCTCCTGAGCCAGGCCTGCCAGTATGCACGCCAACTTTCCACTTCAGTCTAAGTGGCCAGGGACCACTGTCCTGCATTGGGCCTGTCAGTATGCATGCCCAATCCGCCCCCCCCCGCCAGGCTCTCAGCCCCGGACGTTACACCCGGGCCCCCTCAACCCCGGACGAGTCCCTGACAGTGCGACTCCTCTACCCTGCCCACTTGGCCTGCTATCATTCCCACACCCAACTCCAGCCCAACTCTGAGTCCGGTGCCGCTACGATACCATCACCACTATCGTGGCCCTACACTCTTTCTTGTTTATCTATTATTGTTTGTTTTGACCCACAGTCATTGCCAGCCACTATGCGGCCAACTCCGTTCCCTATTCATATTTTCTTCCGGACCCTTCGGCCTTCTGCCTGGGTCTGCTTCCATTCATTCTTTCTCCCTATATATATCTTGTATGATACTTTATTGTACCTTAGCTCTAATATCAATTTGACCATGACCTCCTAAGTCCTGACCCCAACAAGGCAACCCCAGTGAGTCTGAACTGAGGGCCAAGAGACAGCTAGGGGGCACAGCACTCCTTTAGAGTCACTGAGGCCAAATGCCCTACCCTCGGGCCTTGTTAACAGCATCATGGCCATTGCAGCCTTTAGCAGCCTGCAATGGCGACCCTCAGTGCCGACCCCAGACCAGTGTCTAACACCCTCAGGAGCTTGTGAGAGGAGCAATTCACTAAGCTGAAAAATGACCTCACAAACAACACCAATTCCTTGGGTGTTGTCTGGTTTCAGCTATTATTAAAATATATATGAGCCTAGCATGTGTCAGGGATGGTACAGGAGAGGCAGGGGTAGCAGTGTAGCCCCCAGCGCTAGCGGCCCAGGCAGCAGCAGAGTGATGGGAATGTATGGTGAGGGGCCCTCACTCGGGCTTGCATCCCTGTCTGGCTTCTTAGGCTGAAGCAGTAATGATTGTTATTAGGATGAAAGTAAACTAAACTAAACTAAGCTAGAGTAAGGTACTTGCCTGAAGCAGTAATGAGAAGAAGGCTACTTCTTCAGTTCTGCTTCGGCTCGGTTTATATACAGGCAGGAGTGGGTCATGTGGGGGGTGCCATGTCAGCCCAGGTGGAGCCGTGTCAGGGCACACCCGCCTGACCCAGGTCCACCCGGACCCACCTGGCCACACCACACCCGCTCCCTGCTGTCCAACCCTCTCCCTCCTCCTTCCTCCCTCTCTTCCCCTTTCTTTTCCCTCTTCCTTCTCCTTTCTTTATTTCATTCTTCTCATCTTCCTCTTCCTGTTTATTTCCTTCTATCTACACGGACCATCTTCCTTTGTATTGATGTACTATTGACCCGTCCGGCCCACTGTCAGGGACGCGTCCGGGGTCGAGAGGGCCCGGGGGTAATACCTGGCACTGAGGCCGTCGCGGGGTGTGGAGCGGGCGTGCGTACTGGCGGGCCCGATCCGGGACAGTGGTCCCTGGCCACTCAGACTGAAGTGGAGAATGTCAGAAGAAGGTTACTTCTTCGGTTCCCACTTCAGGTACATTTATGTACATGTGGCTTGAGTCACATGACAGGTGCCACGTCATCCTCGGAGGCAGCCGCAGGCATCCGGGTGTCCCCGTGGGGGATCCCGAGAGCGTCCGCTACATGCGCGTGTGCTGGGCACAGCGGGAAGCCATCCGGGGTGTGTGGGCCGGATGGGTCAATAGTACATCGATACAAAGGAAGGTGGTCCGTGTAGATAGAAAGAAATAAACAGGAAGAGGAAGATGAGAAGAATGAAATAAAGAAAAGGGGAAAGAAAAGGGAAAAGAAAGGGGAGGAGAGGGAGGAAGGAGGGGGGAGTGGGATAGACAGCGGGGAGCGGGTGTGGTGTGGCTGGGTGGGCCCGGGTGGGCCCGGGTCAGGCGGGTGTGCCCTGACACCCACACACCCCAGACGGCTTCCCGCTGTGCCCAGCATGCGCACATGCAGCGGACACTCTCAGTGTCAGGATACCGAGCTGCTTGGAGCTAAGGTCAAGAGATCCAGTGGAAGTGGAGGTAAGACTAGGAAGGTCTGGGTCAGTCTCAATAGGAGAACCGCGAGGTGTGCTAGGCGACACAGGCTCCAGCTGAGCAGTGAGGGGAAATGAGTTGTATTCCAGCCACTATGTTACTATGTACAACATACCTGAGCAGCAAGGGGAAATGAGAGAAGAAAGCTGGTCTTCCTGCTCGCTACTCAGGGTGTAATATACTGTAGCCCACACACACAGCTAATCTACGAGGCACTGTACATACCAACAATCAATGATCCAGGTTTGTCTGGCTGTGTTGGATCATGGATCATGGAACATGGATCTTGGAGTGGGATCAGATCATAAGGCTGTACAGGGATCATGGATCATGGAATCTGGGTGATCATAGATCATGGAATCAGATCATGATGGTAAGTAGGCTGGAAGTGGCCGGAAGTGGGTGTACTCTGACACTCGGGATCCCCCACAGGGACACCTGGATGCCTGCAGCTGTCCCCGAGGATGACGTGGCACTCACCATGTGACTCAAGCCACATGTACATAAATGTACCTGAAGTGGGAACCGAAGAAGTAACCTTCTTCTCACATTCTCCACTTCAGTCTGAGTGGCCAGGGACCATTGTCCCAGATCGGGCCTGCCAGTACACACGCCTGCTCCACACCCTGCGACGGCCTCAGTGCTGGACATTACCCCTGGGCCCTCTCGGCCCCGGATGCATCCCTGACAAGCCGGGCTATTGCAGATGGCTCCACAGGCGATCCCAAGTGTCAGAGGGGAGAAGTCACAGCATATCCGGCGGCACAGTACCCACACAGAGTGCTTGGTGTTGGACGTGTCCATGCTACATGGGTAAGAGGAAAGACAAAGGAGAAAGGGAAAGAGGAACAGCAGGAGGGTGCAGCATGGAGTGGAGTGGCGTGCCCTGACATCACCTCCTCCCTGAGCTGCTTTGTGTCAGGGACGTGTCCATGAGATGCCTGACACTAGAAGTCTTGTGGGGTGTGGAGTGGGCATGCGTACTGGCGGGCCCGGCTCAGGAGACAGTCCCTGGCCACTTAGACTGAAGTGGAAAAGGGTGAGAAGAAGGCTACTTCTTTGGTTCCCACTTCAGGTATGTTTATATACATGCGGCTTAGGTCACATGATGGGTGCCACGTCATCCTTGCATACAGCCATAGTCACCCGGGTGTCCCCGTGGGGGATCCCGAGGGCGTCCGCTGTGAACGTGCAAGCTGGACGTAGTGGGGGTTGCCCAAGGCACCCAGGCTGGGCGTGTTGTGAGCATGCTGCGGGTGGGTCAATGGTACATTGATACAAGGAAAGGTTGTCCATGTAGAATAAAGAGAAAATAAAGAGAAAGTGAAATAAATGAAGAGGGAGTGGAATAGAGAAAGAAAGAAAGAGGAAGGGGGAGGAGGTAAGAGAAGACTGGGTGGTGGGGTACTGGGTGAAGTGGGGCCGGGTGGGGCCGGGTCAGGCGGGTGTGCCCTGACACTTTGCCTCAAAGTGGCTAGGGGGTTTTCTTGCTCTCTGCCCAGGGCGTCTGGGTGTGCTCTGTAGAACTCCTCAATCCTGTGGCACACGTTGGCCAGGTTGTCATGAGGGAGCCACTTGTTTTCGGAGTTTGGCCAGCCCATGAACTTCACCAGATACCAGAGCTTCCTGCAGCGCCAGTGGGAGTTGAGGACCTTCTCAACTTTGTACTCTTCTTTTCCGTCTATGATTTCGGGGCCTGGGTGGGGGTCGGCAGGTCGTTTGGTGATCCCATCTGGGTGGTAGGGCCAGACGTTTGTTACTGATACCACTGGGTGGACTCCCCTTTGTCGTGCTGTGAGCTGGAGTTTGATGGCAGCAGGGGATACGACCTTGAGGATTTTGAAGGGGCCGGTCCATTTGTGGTCTAGCTTCTTGGTAGGGTGGTTCGTGGTGTAGTTTTGGGTGCTGAGCCAGACTTGATCACCTTCTTTGTACTCGGGCACTACTTCTTGGTTTCGGCTGTAGTAGCAGGCCATCTCTTCCGCTGCATGCTCCAGTGCTGCCTTCACCTCTTCCTGCATTTTCATCAGTCTCGAGGTGAACACGTTGTAGGTGGAATAATCACCCACACACAGACTCGGCTTGGATACCCGGTTCTATGATTAGGGAACGACTTTCATTCACGTGACGACTCGGTACAAATTTGGTATCTAAAAATAGTCCTAATTCGTACGATTCTGACAATACCAAGAACGTCCCAATCGGTGGAGACTTGATGGAGTTCCGTGTTGGAGAAGTTAGGCACAGCAGGTCACGAGCATGTGCGGGCGTGGGAATCTCAAGCGGCAGCCCAGAATTCCAGCCTCACTCGTTCCCACAGCGTCTAATAAATAGGTAAAAATGCCTATTGGCTGCATGAGAGTTATCTCCGGCTTTATTTCTAATTTTGGCTCTTAATTCCGTAAATCCGTTGAGGAATCGCTTATTTTTTCTATTTTCATATTTTGCCATCATTTCAGTTATTGATTGATATTCTTTCATTGATGCTGTTACCCTTTTTATTATTTCGCCTAATAAGGTATGCAGGTGCCATATGGCATCAATATTTCCATCTATTATTTCTAAAAATAATTATTTCTTATAATCCTGTACATACCGGATTTTTGGAAAGAAGTTCTCCCCTCCCCCAAAATTCTCTAGGATGCGCTAGAGTTGGAGTGAGTGTGTGGAATCCAACAGTAGGGATAAGGGCAACTGTCTAGCCCACAACGAGTGGGTACAGAATCCCGGAGAACCCACCACGGAGTTTTAGGATCGAGCATAGCGAAGTCAAGAGAGAAAGTAGAGGTTTTGGAGAGTTTGGCCCCACAAGCTTAGTCGGCATAGAGAGCTGTGAGCCCTCTTTCAGCGTCTGCGGCTTCGACTTCTGATGCACAAGTGGGTTCCATCCCCATCCTGGGGTGTTGGCCTGTGTCGAGCTTGAAGGGGATGCAGCGGGTTGAGGCGTGGATGCGGTTATTATGGGAGAACTCTGCTAGCAGGAGCCAGTCCACCCAGTCATCCTGGCAGTGGTTAACAAACACTCGGAGGTAGGCTTCTATCTCCTGGTTTACCTGCTCTGTCTGTCCATCCATCTGCAGGTGGTAAGGTGCCCAAGGGGTCAGCTTGACCGCTAGTAGGGCCACTAGCTCTTTGGAGAACTGAGAGACAAAGGCACTCCCTCTGTCGCTGAGAATCCCCTTGGGGAGCCTGTGATGCTTCCAGACGTGTTTGAGGAAGAGTTGGGCGATTCCAGCCAAGTCTACCGCCGTGACTGTAGGGACTGCATGGATGCGCTTAGAGAGGCAGTCCACCACCACTAGGATGGCGTTGTAGCCCTTTGACTTGAGGAGTTCTCCAATCATATCAACAGATATTACTTGCCAGCGGTGGGTGGGGATCTTGTTTGGCATGAGCTTCCCCACCTTCTGTGAGGGGAATGACTTGACTTGATTGCAGGTGCCGCACCCCGTCACGTAACGGCCCACATACTCTGCCATCTGGGGCCACCAGTAGTCATGGGAGACAAGCTCCAGGGTTTTCCATTGCCCCAGGTGTCCCATCGCCTGCACGTCCTGGTGTAGCCGCACCAGGTCATGGCGGAGTTGCAGGTCTTTCGGGACATATACCCTTCCCTGGTAGAGGACCAACTCTCCATCTCTGCTCCATTCATCTGTCCTGAGGGTTCCATCTCCCAGCTCCTTCAGCGCTTTCACTACCTTCTCATCACGGTCTTTCGCCATGCGAATTCTTTCCAGGATGGTCGCCTCTTCTCCCTCCACTGTGATGGCCTCGGTCGCACGGGCTTCAAACCATTCTGGCTGTAGGAGGGTCAGGCTGTCATTGTCATCCATTCCCTTCAGGTGGTCAGTGCAGTGGGAGAGGGTGTCCGGTTTCCCCATGAGTTTCCCTGGTCGGTGGATGAGGGTGAAGTGGAAGCAGGACAGGAATAGTGACCACCGCGCTTGGTGGCGATTCAGCCTCTGCATGGTGCAGAAGTAGCCTAGGTTGTGGTGGTCCGTGTAGATATCGACCTTCTCCTCAGCCCCTTGTCAGGGGACAACTCCCGGGTCCCCATGACCCTCCCCTATGGTCCACAGCCTCTGGTCTGGCCAGCCCTATCCAGGGCACAATCCTACTGTGGGTAAGGAGATGGATAGATAAAGGCAAGTAAGATACAACTTGCCTACTGTGGGTAAGAAGATGAGAAGGAAGCTAACTTCTCATCTTCCCACAGTGGCCACCATATCAGGAAAACTTCCGGGGATACCCGGAAGTCACATGAAGGAGTAGGAACCGGGCCCGGAGCATGCGGCGCGCGGAGCATGCACGCATGCGGGAAGCGCAGCGGGTGGAAGCGGGTCCGGATGCGGGTCCGGGTCCGGGCTAGTCAGGGTGTGTGCCCTGACACCCCTTCTATGAAGTGATGCCACTCTTCTAGCGCTCGGACTATCATGAGCATTTCTTTGTCATAGATTTTGTAGTTGCATTCTACTTCAGTGAAGCTCTTGGACATGAAGGCAATAGGGTGGAACTCACCATCGGTTTGGGGCTGGGACAGGATGGTGCCAGTGGCAAAGTTGGAGGCATCGCATTCAAGTTTGTAGTGGCCAGAGTCAGCAGGAAAAGCAAGGACAGGGGCGGAGGTGATGGCAGCCTTGAGGGCACTGAAGGTGCACCCCCCATTCTCCCCCCATGTCCAGGCCTTTGCTTTGCAGGTCAGGGTGTGGAGTGGCCACACCTGTCTCAGAGAAGTCCTTGATGAAGTGATGGTAGAATTTTACGAAGCCCAGGAAGGATTGTACCCCCTTCACCTTCGTCAGCATTGGCCAGTCAAGGACCCCTTGGACCTTCACTGGGTCCATGGCAACACTACCCTTGGAGATGACAAGTCTGAGGTATTTGATGTGGCACTGCTCAAACTTGCACTTTTCTGGTTTGAGGAAGAGCTTCCTCTGCAGCATTCCAGCACTTCCTGCATGACCTTCCGATGTTCCTCTAGGGTGGACATGAAGATCAGGATGTCGTCCATGTAGCAGATAACAACCTCTCAATCAATGAAGTCCTGGAGGATGTCATTCATCATGGTCTGGAAGGTTGCTGGGGAGTTGCATAGCCTGAAGAACATCACTGTGGGTTCAAACAGGCCCTGGTTGGTCGCAAACACCGCTTTCCACTCATCGCCATCTTTGATCCATACATTGTTGAACCCCCAGCACAGATCTAGCACCAAGAAATACTTTGCATTTCGAAGGTGCATGAGGACATTGTAGGCAGGATAATTGCCCATGCACAGACTCGGCTCGGATACCCAATTCTATGATTAGGAAACCACTTCCATTCACGCGACAACTCGATACGAATTTGGTACCTAGAAATAGTGCTAATTCGTACGATCCTGACGATACCAAGAACGTCCCAATCGGTGGAGATTTGATGGAGTTCTATGTTGGGCAAGGTAGGAATGGCAGGTCACGAGCATGTGTGGGCGTGGGAATCTCAGGCAGCAACCCAGAATTCCAGCCTCACTCGTTCCCACGGGGTCTAATAAATTGGTAAAAACGCTCATTGGCTGTGTGAGAGTTATTTCCGCCTGCATTTCCAATTTCGGCTCCTAATTCCATAAATCCGTTGAGATATCGCTTATTTTCTTATATTTTCATATTTTTGCATCATTTCAGTTATTGATCAATATTCTTTATTGATACTGTTACCTTTTTTATTATTTCACCTAATAAGGTACCCAGGTGCCATATGGTACCAATATTCCCCATCTATTCTTTCTAAAAATAATTATTAGATATAATCCTGTACATACTGGATTTGTGAAAAGAAGTTCTCCCCTCCCCCAAATCCTCTAAGGTGCTAGGACATGCTAGAGTGGGTGTGAGTGAGTAGAATTCCAACAGTAGGAATAAGGGCAACAATCTAGCCTGCAATGAGTGGGTAGTGGATTTGTTGAGCCCGAACCTTGCAGAAATCCCAGAGAACCCACACAGAGTTTAAGGATTGAGAGCATAGCAAAGTCTAGTCAAGAAGTAGGAGTTTTGGAGAGTTTGGCCCCATGAGCTTAGTCGGCATAGAGAGCCGCGAGCCCTCTTTCAACGTCAGAAATGAATGGGAGGGGGTACGAGTTCTTGACTGTTATTTCGTTGAGCTTTCGGTAATCCTGGACCAGGCACAGGGACCCATCCTTCTTCTTGACAAAGAATACAGGGGCACCCATCAGCGACTTCAATGGGTGTATGTGCCCATTTCGGAGGTTCTCACATAGGAACTCATCCAGCTCTTTCTGTTCCGGTCAGGATAGGGGGAAGGTTTGCCTCTAGGGAGTTTGGTCGTCAGGATGTGCAAGTTCATGCTCTTGCTGCAGCAGAGTCCTTATATGCATTTCCAGCACCCTCTTTTGGTGCTGGCCATGGACGACCTGTACCTGGATGTCTGCAGGAAAACTTTGGAGGTCCAACCCATCGTCGTCAGGAAGCAACCCCATCATCTCATGCATCAAGGGGTCGATGCTGCCCCCCCAAGTCTCATGGTACCTGGCGACAAACTCTTCATCTACTTGGCAGTTGCCTTCCAGATTGACCAGTTGATGAAGAGGAACCTAGGTGTGTATGAGTGCATGTGTGTGGGAAGCATAACTACTTCACTTACGATGGCAGAGCCCTTGTACATCCAATCTCGGTAGTCGCTGAACTTGGTCCACATATTTCTTTCCATTATTGGAGGATCCTCATGGATCGATGGCAGTATTTAAGCATTTCCAGAGGCACCGACAGCTCGGTTACACTGGACGTGCATCTGAGTGAAGACAGCAGCCAAAATCAACTGTTCCTGAGAATGGAAGTTTGGGTTCGTATTGAGCAGCTCCGGCTTATTCTATGGAAGTGAGATCTACATGGCAACACCGACCCATACTGTAAGCCAAGCATGAAAGAATGATGATGGGAGGGTAGCAACGCAACAAGGAAGCAAAAACAATTGAACAACCAAACACAAACAAACAAACAAACCCCTATATCTGGCTGGTTTGGGCTTATGAGCATGATATCGGTGTTTGGGTTCACCTAGAAAAGTCAGCCAACAGCCACATACCTCATACTTTGCCTACCTTTGCGACCAAAACCACAGATGATTTGAAATTCCAACCATATCAGGGATCCAGGCAGTGATAGTGTGAGGTCTTAGGGTGGCTCAGCACACAAGGCCGTAAGTGATACAAGATAGTGTATTTTACGGTGGTGTGTAAGCAGTTACCCGGAGGTTCCCGCTTGCCCACATGACTATATGTATCTAATTTACATGTGACTCGGGGTTCGGGGCTATTGCCCTGACATTCTCCCCCCTTGTGTTGCATTTGTGATGCATACAAGGTTGATAGTGAATAAAACAGAGTTTTAATAGTTGATTTACATTGAGTTTGGAATTATCAATGAGTGTTTTGTTGTCGCCACTTTAAAGTGGGTGATTTTGTACATGTCAGTGAAAGAAAGAGAGGGGGTTTAAGGAATGAATGAGTGTGGGCCGTTACTTTGAAGTGAACGGCGATACATTGGTATCGCAGGGAGAGAAGAAAAAAAAATGGAGTTTGTCGAAAATGAATTTCGACCCAAAGGTTGTATGTCTTTGGTGTTCCTCACTTGTTCTGTGAGGGTTCGTGTGTAAGTGGTGTTTACACACGAGCGGTGGTGGATGTGGGTCTTTACACGGAGTGGAGATTTCCGCAATTGTTACTTGCGGTTCCTCGCATACAGTATTGTGTGCGGGGCCTCGAGTTGGGGGAAGGTGTTTTCACGGGCGCCTCGATGGCGTATTACCGTGTCACTTTCCCTTCTCTCAAGGGTGGATTCATTGCCCCGGAGGAGGGTTTTCCTCTGGGTTGTTCATCTGGACATCCGATTGCTGTGTCGGATGCGATGATGTAGCCTGGGCTACATTGTCGGGCTGTGGGCTCGACGAAGTGGGTGCTCCCTGGGTGGGAGCAGGTTGTTGTGTTCCTGAGCTGCTTGGCTCAGGTGTAGAGTACAGTAGGTCTACCATTCTTCCCGTGGGGAAGGATGGTCGTTGGGCTGGTTGTCCAGCACGGAGACTTGCGTCTCTTTCCCGGTATTTGGAAGCTTTCACTTCCCGTTCTGCAGTTCTTGCGGCACGTTCCTCAGGAGTCCTGAGTGGTTTGAACTGGGACCTTAAGTAGGCAGCTTTGCCTAGACTTTCCCAGGAGATTTTTCCCTTATTCTCTGGGGAATTATATTCCTCCGTGAGTCTTGCGATACTCGGGAGTCCCAAGAAGTATTTCTCGGTTTCCTTCGCTTTTTCGCGAAGGGTTCTGTGTACCTTGCCGCTTTTGAAGGCGGCTTCGGGCTGTTCGTACCAGTGTACGAATTCTTTCCCACTCACGCTTGTCCACCAAGCATATGCAGCGTCATGCGCCGCTTCTGACCCCGCTATTCTCCTCATGGGGAAGTTGGGGTCGATTATTATGTCGACTGGAGCTTTGACTTTGCCAAACTCGTTGAGTTCGGCGGTCTCATATAGCATGTGGACACTTCCCTGCAGGGTAGCTTGCCCATAGGGTGCTGAGGTACTCAGCGGCCTGCCGCCTCTGGCAGTGGTCCCCATTTTAGGGTCTGCCGTTGGTTGCCTACCGCTCTCCCGCTTCCCCTTGACATGGGTTTGCCCCTCTGAGGGCAGGCCCTTATGCAACCCGGACAGGGTTGCCTGCCCACAGGGTGGTGGGATAGTCGGTGCCCCACCCCTTGATGTGCTAGTCCCCATGTGGGGTTGCACCTCATGAGGCCCGAAACCGTATCCCCTCCCCCAGACCTGGGAGGCCCCTGTCATGATGGGTTTGGCAGCGAGGTCTGCCAGTGCGCATGCCTCTCTGAGCTCGCGTTTCAGTAATTTGATCTCCCTTTTTTGGAGATCGACTTCTCTCTCTGTGTCTTTCAGAGAGTCAAAGATGCCCTCAGCATCTCTTCGTGCTCTGTTGTATTTGCGCCTCCAGTGGGTGCAATGGTCGCAGGCGTCTTCTGACGCCCTCGAGTTATCAGACTGTGCCCGTTTGGACGGTCTGGATGAGGAGCCGCTGTCGTTCCCTCGTCTCCCTCCTATGAGGGACTTCATCTCTTTCAGCTCCTCACGGAGCTGACCTGTCTGAGCAGCTACCGCTGACGTGATGGCTGATTCCCAGCCTGCATTTGGCTGGGGTGTTGTTGGACCTGGGCCGAATTGGCTAATCCAGGGGTTGATCTGGCCAGGGAAGTTCCCTGGGGAGTATGCCTGGGGCTGCAGCAGCAAATGCTGCCCCTGGAATGGCGCTTGTTGCGCCATCGGTGCAGTTTGCACCGCATATGGTTGGAAGCCTCTTTGGGGAGGCTGGGGGTATGTGGTGCCTGTTAGCAATGTGGATGGTTGTTGGTTTGCAGCACTCATTTGTGCTGCGTGCGTCGTGTAATCCATGGCGCTTATCTGCACCTGGTGTTGTTGTTGTTCTGGGGAGCCTTGCTCCCCAGGTTGTCGTATTTCGATATCCGGTGGTTTGTTTGGATCGAACCGAGGGTTGCCTCCCCCAGAGAACGACATTTCGTCGTTATGTTTCTCGTGGTGGTGGGAGGGGTTTTCGTTCTTGCGTGCGTGGGATTCGCCGCAGTTGTGTGTTCTTTTGCATGTGACCCTGTGGTTCACGTGGTCTAGGCGAGTTACTCGTCTAGCCCATGTGATCTCTAGTACATGGTGTGGCTGTCTGGGCGAGTTACTCGCCCAGAACTTTCCCATGCTCTTGGCTGTGGGCCATCGTCCCTCGGCTTTACTTCCTCCGCCTCCGTTTTTGGGGGCGTAGTGATGCCGAGAGTTCCCTGTCTTCTTTGATAGGGAGTTTTTCTGGTTCCCTTACATTTTGTAAGGTGAGGTACTCGTCCAGGTGGACGAGGTCGTTGCAATTTCCTAGGGGTTCCCATGTGGTGTCCCCTAGTTCCCATTTAACCTTAAACCAGAGTTCGTTGTGAACCCACGCATGGTTTAGGATTTCGTGAACTACTGCTTCGCGATCGGGGTCTTCCCCAAAATCGTAGAATATGTTTACTTCCCTATTTGGGAAGATTTCCTGGTCATTCGGCTCGTGAGGTGCGAGCCAGGATACATGGAATCTTGGGTGGATTCCACATTGTTCAAGTTGTGGTGGCAACGTGAGGACGTAGTTTGACGTTTCTGGAAATGTTTCCAGAATTTTGTAAGGCCCTATGTATAAGGGCTTTAGTTTTCCCGCCCTGCCTTTGGGTAGGTTCAGCTTATCCGTGGATAAGTATGCGAGCTCGCCTTTTCTCAAAGGCGGGTCCGGGCGTCTTTTCTTATTCGCCTGGATTGTTTGAGCAGCACGGTTATGTATTATCGCGTCATGTGCTGCCATGAGGTTTTCCTTCGCTTTTTGAGCGAAGTCATTTACTCCCGGGTAGTCCGAGAGTGGTGCTGTTAGGCACATCTTTGGCATATGGCCGTAGATTAATTCGAACGGGGCAAATCCTGTTGATGTGTTCGAGCTCGCATTGATCACAAATTCCGCCATCAACAGTTTCACTGCCCAGTCGCGTTGGTCTGGTCTAACCATCGTGCGTAGTATTTGTACTACTTTTTGTATCATTCTTTCTGCTTGGCCGTCACCTTGCGGGTGGAATGCAGTTGTGAATTTCAACTGTACACCGAGTATTCGGTGTAGTTCGTGCCAAAATTTTGATGTGAATTTTGAGTCTTGATCTGATATGATCGAGTGTGGTAGGCCGTGGAGTCTTACAACTTCACGAAGAAATACGAATGCTAGTTCTAGTGCGTTCGTTGTTGTCTTTATTGGAATTAGGTGGACGTTGGACGTCAACCTACAGATGATTACCCAGAGGTAATCATATCCCAAGCTTGTTGGGAATGGACCTGTGAAGTCCATGGCTATTGACGACCATGGTGTCTCTGGGGTCGGGAGTGGGTGAAGCATTCCAGGATTTCTCCTGGTGCTTTTCTTTGTCGTTTGACAAGTTCCGCAAGACCTGCAGAACTTGTGGGTATCCTTTCTCATCGACTTCCACCAAAAGTGTCGACGGAGGGTTTCCACTGTTTTCTTGGATCCTAGGTGTCCAAGTGTTTCGTGGATGTTCTCGAGGATTATTCCCCAAATGAACTTCCTTTCGTAGTTTCCTTTCGGGACTACTATTTGGGTCGTTCCTCCTTCTCCAATTCGGGTTATCAGCCCGTCTTTTACGGAGAAGTTTTTGAAATTCCCCGGGTTCTCTAGGATTTCCCGGTGGATCTGGCTTTTCAAGTATCCAGATTTTATTGCCTCAATGAGGTCTTTTTCTTCGAGTTGTTTTCGAAGGTTCTCTTCTGGAGTTATGATTTCTTCCAGATTTTGGGCACTCCCCCCTAGAGTTTCCTCTAGGTTATCGCTCCCTAGAGCTTCCTCTAGGGTATTTCTCGCATGTATCGCAGCGAGTCTCTTTTTCTCTGAGTTTTTACTCAGGGTACTGCTTAGTAGCAGTTCTTCGTATTCCTCGATTCTGTCAGGGATGATATCTTCTGCATTTTTGTCCAGGTGGATGTCCGCCGACACATAATCGTCGAAATGCAGATCCTCGTCCGTTGACGAGTCGTAGTATCGTGAGAGTGCATCTGCCACTTTATTTTGGTGGCCTTCCACGTATTTTATTTCGCAATTGAAGCTTGCGAAAAAGGCTTGCCATCTCAGGTGTCTCCCTGAGTTGTGGTTTTCTTTTCTTGGTGCTTCCACCAAGGCTTCGGCGACTTTTTCGTCTGCCGTGTTTTCTAACTGGTGTGCTACAGCCAGTTTGATTTTATAATTTATGTCATCATGGTCGATGACTGACATTGGGCCCATTCTTATGGTCCCGACGTTGACTTCCTCACCCTCTGAGTTGGGTGAGTATTGAGGTCCTTCATATGGGTCCTCTACTTCGAAGCTTGATGCTTCGGAGTTACCAGAGTTGTTCTCTGGTTTCTCATCTGATGAGCCTTTCGACTCTTCATCCATTGAGTTCGCGATCTCCATGGCAGCAATGCGCCTTGGTTTTTCATCGCTCGTTATATTGTGTCTTGGGCAATCTTTCGTTTGCCCTATTTTGCCGCATTTGCCGCAAATTGGAACTGACTTTTGGTCAGTTTTCCTCGAGTTTTTCGAGGATGTATCCTCTTTCCATCTGGGTTTCAGCTCTTCTGCCTTCTTTCCTGATGGGAGGGCTCTGCCACGGCTCGTGGTTGCTGTGGTAGTTGTTCTGGTATAGTAACCTGATTTGTAGGCTGAAGACATCTTCAGCCCATCAATTATCTCGTCTACACGAGATATTGCCTTTAACATCTCTGTCAGGGCACATACCCTGACTTAGCCCGGACCCGGACCCGCGTCCGGACCCGCGTCCGGACCCGCTCCACTTCCCGCACACTTCCTGCGCCGCATGCTCTGCGCGCCGCATGATCCGACCCTGAATCCCACCTCATGTGACTTCCGGGTATCCCCGGAAGTTTTCGCCATATTGGGGCCACTGTGGGAAAGTGAGAAGTTAACCTTCTTCTCACTTTCTTACCCACAGTAGTTATGCCCTGAGATGGGCTGTGTTTACAGGCTAGACTGTGGACTGTAGAGAGGGGTCATGGGGACCCGGGGTCCGTCCCCTGACAATCTCCTCGTTTGAGGAGAAGTCTGCTCTGATTCTATCATGAGCAATCATTTCCCTCTTCCATTTGAGGGGAATGTAGTTTAGGAACCTGGCGTTGAAGGACGCCTGGTCTGGCGGCGTCACCATCTGGGACGCTGCTTTTGACAGTTCTAAGTAGAACTGTTTTAGGCCTTTTTCCACTTTGTATTTGATGTTGCGGTATTTCTTTGTCGCGTTCAACGCAGCGGAGGCTTTGATGAAGGTTCTCATCAATATGTTGAGAACTTCGAGGAACATGCCCTCATCTCCTCTGAGGAGAGTTTCGTCTCGGAGTCTAATTCCGAGGTCAAACGCGGGCCCCCCTAATCCACGAATCAAGCAGTCCAGGTGGACTTCGTCAAATTGGGGACCTTTGCATCCTTGCGAGGCGAGGAATCCCAGTAGTTCTGTGAACCACTGCCAGAACGATTCCATGTCGTTCTCCCCTGACCATTTCTTGTCAGGGAATGCCCACCCATTCTTTAGGGCTTCTGGTTTCACTCCTTCTGGGTAGGGAGTGAGTATTCTCACTTCGGCCATTCTTATGGCCTTTTCGTACCATTTCTCCAGGTACTCTTCTTGCTCCCCTGCCTTCGCAGGGTCGCTATCCAATGGAGATCTCTCCTTTGGGGGGGTTTTTGCTGGGGGAAATCTTCCTTGCAGCGTTTCTTTGGTTTCAGGCGAATTCGCCTGAAGTTGTAATTGTATTCTCTCATTGTTTTGAGAGGGTGTGAATGAGTTACCTCTCTGTTTGAGAGGTCCGTCATAAGTGGACGTTTGGCCAAACCGTTGGTATGTGCCAATTCTCCTCCTAATCTCTGAACGATGCCTTCTTTCGGCATCGTCTTCTCCTATCCTTGGGAGAAGGATCTCCTTAGCGTCTCTGTCGAGTCGCTGATGATATTCCAGTGTGCTTTCACTGGTGGTTCTTTTCGTGAATTTTTCACGAGTTCTATTTATGTCCTGGACCGTGGTCCAGGGGTGTTTATTTGTTTCCTCACTTTTTGGTGAGAAGTTTATTTCCTTCAGCAAATCTGTTTGTTTGCTGATTTTTTCAGTCAACACGTCGATTGCGTTGGCCATTCTTTCTAGAGTTATCTCTAGACGAGCCATGCTATTATGGTTCGTTTCCTCGATCTTTTTTTGGATTGAGTTTATCGCGTTTATTATGCGCGATTCCTGGTTTTCCAGGAGGAAGTTTGGTTGGGCGAGCAGAGACTCTCCCCAGTTGACATTTCCGCTTCTGGGGGTTCCAGAATGGGTTCTTGGAGTGAACACTCCACGCTCGCTTTGTTTAGGTGAGGCCGTTGTGGAGGGTGCTTCCCTTTCATAGAGGGGTTTGTTCGCTGGTTTTTCCTTACTTTTACGTAAGGCTTCCTCAGCGAACTCCCTCATTTCAGTTCGCCTCCTCTTCATTATCTCGGAGACCTCCTCCGAGGTTGGCGACCTTGCCTTGTCTGGCATGGTGTGTGGGAGTGTAAACAGCGGAAGTTCTTTTGGAGCTTCCGTGCTCTGGGAGATCCTGCTCTCAGGGCGTATTTTCGAGCCTTCTTGGGCTTTCAGCCTGAGAAGAAGTTGATCTTCACTTTCTGTCCTCCATTCAGACGGAACCTGGAACAGGTCCAGTAGTTTTTCGGATAGCTGGCGTGGGGGCTCTTCCCTTTGTTTCCTTTGTCTGCCTTTGGGGCTTGACTTGGGGACGTGAGGGGGGGCTCAAGGGGATAGTGGGGCCCTGGAGTTTCCTGCGACTCTATCCGATCAGCTTTTTGGGCTGATCGTTTGGCACTTACGCATTTTTTGCGCAAGTCGATCACCTCATGAGGAGGTGATGGATCTTCCCCAGCTTGGGTTAGATCAGTATGTTGTGGAGTTCTGGGGGTATTTTGCCCCGCACTTACTCCACGTAAGTTTCTAAAGCCTTCAGGGACCAGCCCTGAGGTGGTTGCTATTGCCGGATCATGTTGATCCTCGTCGTTGTCTGACAACGGCTTTTGGTTTGAATCTCCCATGATGGGAGATTGCGGTTTCTTTATAAACCGCTCGTTTCTTTTTAGTGTCGCTGCAGATGCGACCTTGCCCTTGTGGGCGTGTTTAGGCGCCATAGGCGCTTCCGAGTCAGATGTTAAGATTGTATAGTTGTGGGTTGTGTTGTAAAACACACCTCATGCACTTAAAAAGTGTGAGGTCTTAGGGTGGCTCAGCACACAAGGCCGTAAGTGATACAAGATAGTGTATTTTACGGTGGTGTGTAAGCAGTTACCTGGAGGTTCCTGCTTGCCCACGTGACTATATGTATCTAATTTACATGTGACTCAGGGTTCGGGGCTATTGCCCTGACAAAGATAGATCTCGGTCCAAAAATCCTCACGAACACTGGGGAACACAGCATGGGAGCTGTGGCAAGAGGCAACAGCCTCCAAACAGCACTGGAACAAAGTTCCGGGGACTCATGCTGGCCATGAAGTCGAACAATCATTTGCTCCCAAACCAGGAGCAACTAGTACTCTGTCAAGCTCCGCACTTGGCAAGGTGGCTCCAACCACAGAAAACCATCCAGCTAAACAGCCAGATGAACAAACGAAAATCCAGAGCACAAATTTCTCTGGCAAAGTGGAAACCACTCCACTCTTGCGAAAATGCAAGAACTTGCACACAAAACAGTATGTGAAGCACTGTAAATAATATTTTACAGACCTAAATTATCAATTTGAGGAGGAAACACAGGCTGAAGATGCAAAACATCTTTGGAGAATTTCCCATTGGGAAACCCGATATTTTAAGGACTTATCCCTATGTATAACACTGCCCACTTTAAAAGACGTTCACTCCCTTTCCTTTTTTTTCTTTTTATAACTTGATGTACAATGTTGCCCACTTTAAAGTGGCAAACACATTCCTTATTCATTATTCCTTTTAAGCTTAAACTTTCCTTTTCTTTTTATCTTGTATGCGTCACAACTGCAACGCAAGGGGGGAGAGTGTCAGGGCACAAGCCCTGGGCCCCCATTACATGTAGTCCCATTGCAGATTAGTGTCACGTGACAGGTGACGGGTTGGAACCTATCGCTTATCACCCCGTAATGCCCACACCTTTGTGACACTTACGGCCTGGTGACCTGAGCGAGCCCCACAGACCTCACAGTGTGGGTACTGCACTGCTGGATATGCCGTGCATCCTCATTTGTACTTCTCCCCTCTGACACTTGGGATCGCCTGTGGAGCCATCTGCGATAGCCCAGCTCCACCTGGGCTGATGTGGCACCCCCCACATGACCCGCTCCCACCTGTATATAAACTAAGCCAAAGCAGAACCAAAGAAGTAGCCTTCTTCTCATTACTGCTTCAGGCAAGTACCTTACACTAGCTTAGTTTAGTTTAGTGTAGCCTTTCATCCTAATAACAATCATTACTGCTTCAGCCTAAGAAGCCAGACAGGGATGCGAGCCCAAGTGAAGGCCCCTCACCATACATTCCTGTCACTCCACTGCCACCTGGGCCGCTACCCCTGCCTCTCCTGTACCGTCCCTGACAGCAGAAGAAGGCTTCAACCTAGTCTCCCCCACCTCCTCCAGCATGGTGACCGAGGAGCAGTACCAGGACCTGCTGACCAGGTTCCAGGAACTGCAAGTGATCCTCAAGAGCAGAATCCAAAACCCACCACCTGCACCTGCACCTGTGCCTGCACCCACACCCAAACCCAAACCCAAAGCACCCAAGGTTGCTGCACCCACTGCCTTCGCTGGGATGAGTGAGGACCTCGACCGCTTCAAAGCGGAATGCAGGATCTATTTCCATGTCCGCTGTAGGAGAAATAATATTCAAAGAATGAAACAATGATCTATCAGAATAGTCAACGAACAGGTGACAAGTTCAGATGTTTAACAGATCTCATGATCTTTATGAGACTGGACAGACATTAGATCATTATAAATTATCTACACCCATGTAGCATGAGATTTAATCTACTACAATCATGCCTAGAACTTGGCATAGGTGTAATATTCAAAGAATATATCCCTACAACAAGAAAATAGCACATAGACGGCAGAATAAGAAGGAACATTGGGAAAGAAATGTGAATATCTCGAGAACCAGTAAACTTTTGACTGTAATCTTTTTACCATCTAAAAGGACTGTTTCTTAACTTTATCCACGGTTTTGTTTCATTCTAAAAGCTTCAAAACTGACGGAGATATTGCTCAAACGGCGAAACACCTTATAATTCATATATATTTATTTGCTAATTCTTACAAAAAGTAATGTGACTCAAGGGAAATATATTGGCGCCCGGAAGTCTGGCGGACCGAATACCATATGATAGAGTATTTCCCGGCGCGGGCGGACAGTTTTTGATTGCATCAGAAGAGGAGAAAATGCTAAAAAACCGGATCTTGTATATTTTCCCATGATTCATCAAAGCTTTTTGATTTTAAGCTCAAATAAATCGGAACAAAGGAATGATTGATGATCTGGATCTCGGATCATAAGCATAAAGTGATTCAAAAGTCCGCGGATCGGTTAATTAATTGGGAAGGCTCTAGAACATTAGTAATGATGTGGCTTCACAAAAAGGGGTCAATTAGAGAACAGTCTAGAAAGTTCCTTTATAGCCGAGTCATTTCTAAAGATAACCGTTCGTAATTAAGGCGGTGTAGAGCATAGCTTCAGCGCTACAAGATCCCGCTAAGATCGGCCCAAAAGACAAAGAAATGAATTACTTATTGCTGAGTCATGTCCTAAGTCCATTATTAAGCTTACACAGCCCAAGCCCCTATATCATTCTAGAACTATCTATAATACAAATGTAGCACATGTAACTAGTGCGAGGCGTGGGAGTAGAGAGGCCTCTGAAAAGCATAAAAGGCCGCCGCTTCTGCCCCCTCTCAAACCTCAGGTAGAAATAAAAGTTTAATTCTCCTCACCAGTGGTTGGTTCATTTGCTCCAAAAGATAAAAAGCAAATATTAGTTGTTAGCTAATATAAAACTAACACGTCACTCTGAGCGTGAGTTAGGGTCAGTTAGACACAGCTGAACAAAAGTGTCATAGTGAGAATTAGTGAGAATTTGGTGGAGGGACTTCTTAATTGAATAATCTCTCAGCAATACTTGGTTATCACACCACAGGAGAAAAGTGAGCGATCCTGAACCTGCTAGATAACTAGCACGCACTCTAAGCGATAGAAAGAGCAGTTTGGTCACTCCTGTATTGAGTAACATTTATTGCGGAATTATTTTATTAGTAGTTTTCCTTCAGCAAATTATCAGGAAAATCACGTCCTACTGAAAAGTGGTATATCTAGGTGTAATATTGACTAGAAATCATAGTAAAGTCAATATAAAATTTTATCCATAAACGATCTATACGTCAGGTGAGATCGTTGGGGGGTGTTTATTGTTGTTTAGACAGTGAACAATCATATATTTGGCAACCAAAACACGGTCAGTATGCAAATCAGCACAAACTCTAATATCGTTATTGGACGTAGGAAACTGGTTACATAAGGTGATCCAGCTCCACTCCTTCACCGCACAGCAGAGTTCCCCAACACTTTGTCCCAGATCCTCTTCGTCTTGTCATACATGAAAGGAGGAGCTGCAGGAGCATGGGTGACACAGCGCATGATCATGCTGCTGACGGTGGGATCTCCTGCAACCACTATGGACGACTTCATGGTGGAGCTCGACGCCATGTTCCAAGATCCAAACCGCAAAGCCACTGCCCGACAGAAGCTTGCTGCCCTGTGACAAGGTACTGACTCCATGGATAAGATTATCCAGGAGTTCGAGATCCATGGCCCACCTCATGGCTAGGTGACGTGGGGCTGGTAGACTGCTTTGAACAAGCGATCAATCCACGGCTCTGTGAGAGCATCTATCGCCTGCATCCCATGCCAAGGACTTGGGCAGAATGGAAATGAGAAGCCACCCTCCTCGACAACCAGTGGCAGCGCTTCCAGGCGATGCAACCCCACCTCCCTCCATTTAGACCGCCCCTTCCCCCTGCAAGACTGCCACTGCCAACCCCCCAGCCCTTCGCACACCCACCACCTGGACCCCCACTGCGATCCACCCCCCATGACCCCCACAGCCACAGCCCTGCACCCCCTGGCTCTGCTCCCTCAGCCAATGGACCTCAATCATTCGAGGGCAGACCAGCGATGAGGGCTATGCCACAACTGCAATGCCCCAGGGCACTTCACACATGACTGCCCCCTCCCAAAAGTTCGCCAAATATGCTGCATGCACCTGGAGGACCTTCAAGCACTCACAGAAGGGCTGAGAAGCCAGCTGATGGGGACACCTGAAAGAGACGAAGAGGGAGAGGAAGTGGACCCCCCAGAGGATTTTCGGGAAGGTGACCGGTGAGGGATGCATCCCGGCTGCCTACAAGCAACAGTACCCAGTGTAAATACCAAGATATGCGCGAGTCTGCACCTTCATCCAAATTCCACTGGGTAATTGCTAAGAAACAGAGGAAAACCGCATCCTCAGCCAAGAAAAGCACGAAAGCCGCTGCAAGAGGGCTCGCGGCTCTCTATGCCGACACAGCTCGTGGGGGACAACTCTCCCTAAACTCTACTTTCTCCACTAAACTCGCTACATTCTCAATCCTTAACTCCATGTGGGTTCTCTGGGATTCTGCAAGGTCCGGGCTCAGTGTCCACTACTCACTTGTTGTGAGCTAGATCACTGCCCTTATTCCTACTGTTGGAATTCCACACACTCACACCCTCTCTAGCGCGTCCTAGCACCTTAGAGAAAATGGGGGAGGGGAGAACTTCTTTCTAAAAATCCGGTATGTACAGGATTATAAGAAATAATTATTTTTAGAATAATTGATGGGAAATATTGGTACCATATGGCACCTGCATACCTTATTAGGCAAAATAATAAAAAAAGGGTAATAGTAACAATAAAAGAATATCAATCAATAACTGAAATGATGGTGAAATATGAAAATATAAGAAAATACGCGATTTCTCAACGGATTTACGGAATTATGAGCCTAAATTGAAAATGTAGCCGGGGATAACTCTCACGCAGCCAATGAGCATTTTTACCAATTTATTAGACACCGTGGGAACGAGTGAGGCTGGAATTCTGGGTTGCCGCTTGAGATTCCCACGCCCGCACATACTCGTGACCTGCTGTGCCTAACTTCTCCCACACGGAACTCCGTCAAATCTCCACCGATTAGGACGTTCTTGGTATCGTCAGAATTGTACGAATTAGTACTATTTTTAGATACCAAATCCGTATCGAGTTGTCGCATGAATGGAAAGGGTTTTCTAATCGTGGAAACGGGTATCCGAGCCGGCTCTGCGCGTGGGCGATTATCCTGCCTACACTGCTGGCCCACCACTGGAGGTGGCCATCTCCCCACCTGCCATCTACATGCTCACCAAACAGTCCCCCCACTCCCTCAACATGAAAGTAAAGGTGACTGCGTTACCGTCCCTCACCACGGTCGCCGTTTCAGCGCTGTTAGACTCCGGTGTGACTGGGAACTTCGTAAGCCCAGACTTCATCCAGAAGCACAGGCTCAAGACAACCCCACTCCCCCAGCCCATCCCAGTGCGCAATGTAGATGGAATGCCAAATGAGAATGGGGCCATCACTGAAGAGCTGGAAGCCCTGTTGACGTTTGGCCAACACACCGAGCAGGCCCACTTCACCGTGGCAAACCTAGGGCAGCAGTCCCTTATCATCAGGCACTTGTGGCTGCTACACCATAACCCAGAGGTCGGCTGGGCATGGCAGAAGGTCATCATGTCCCGTTTCCCCTCCTCCTGCCGGTTGCCGCAAACAACCACTGAGCAGACCCCCGAAGTGGAGCCTGGGGACAGGATCTATGCTGCCATAATCCTGCCAGAGTGGGGGCACAACCTAAGGGCGACGACCATGCCATCCCAATGCCTAGCAGAGGAAGCCCAAGATGCGGAGGCGAAACTGCTGACACTAGAAGAGCTGGTGCCCAAACACTACAGGGACTTCTGGGATGTATTCTTGAAGGAAGCCTTTGACACGCTGCCCCCTTGGAAGCCCTGGGACCATGCAATTGATCTAACCCCAGACAGTTCTGTGAACTGTTGGGACATGGTCATTGAAATATATTTGGCCAGCGGTGGTGGAGTTGTCCGAATCATACGGTGGACCCTGCAGCAGAACCCACAATTCATCTTGCTGACAAGTTCGGATCAGAGGGATTTAACGTTTGTTACAAATGTGGGCTTAGCTTTTTGGTCTCCATGTTGCCGTGGTGGCACTGGTTGCCAGCACCGGTGTGAAATTCAGAGGTACCTTCTTTAATAAAGCTTTGGCAGTCATGTTGGCGATTGGGCCGGTTGCCTGACAGACCTTTCGATGAATATGGTCGACATCTTTCATTCCCTTGAAGCGGAACCTAACTATGTCTTGCTTATTTCACACGCCGGTGAAACGATGATGGATGTTGGTTTTAATGTTCCAGTGGTTCATATTCCTGGTTCCGAGAATACTGTCGCCAATGCCTTATCGCATCATCTTTTCAATCTAGCCCTGTGCCTTCATCCAGGACTCAGGATTTCGATTTTCAAACCCCCACAGGGCAAGTTCGGGGTGGCGCAAGAATGAACATACAAGTCAGTCCCAGGACTTTGGATGTCAGTGGGCGATTTACTTGTCCAGCTGCTTTGATGTGTCAACCAAATCGGCTTATCAATCAGAAATCCGTCTGTACCTTACCTTTTGGAACCTCCACCATTTTGGCCCCGAACCGACGCGATCAGTATGTGGATCTCCTTCATGGCAAACCAAACGGCACCTTCTGGGAAACTCATTTCTTCTCGAATGATATCTTCTTACCTTTTGGGTCTTTTTCATCTTTCTATCCATCTGTCCGAAGCGTTCGAGAACACCCCATCGCCCTTAATACACTGCGTGGCACTGAACAAACAGACGGTCAACCAAGAGTGCGGAAGTTGCCGATCAAAGACAAACACTTACTGCTTTTGGTCAATAAGCTCGGTGCTTCCAACGACTATGATGATCGTCTCTTTCTTGCCATCTGCTTCATGGCATATTGTGGATCGGTGGACTTGCAGTCCCTGACAACTCTCTTGACCTGAATTTCAAAAAACTGATACTCTGACATACGGTCCAACCTCAGGATCAAGACTCGCTTCGTTGCTTCCAATTCACATTGCCTACCTCATAGGGCCGACCATTGGTTCCATGGTAGTTCTGTCCTGATTCAATCTAGACTCGGCCTGCTCAATCCAGTCTTGATCTCCGTTCCTCCACTTCCACATCGATGGATTTCATTACCTCACTGTTCCAGGTGGCCAGTTGCGCACAAGTTCAGGTTGAATCACCATTTCTGCTTTACTCCCACTAGAGTGCTCCCTTTGTTGAACTCTGCACCACATAACTTGTACTTAAATCATCATTGTCCAAATTGTTGACATAGAATTTGCAAGACACAGTGGGGACACAGTAATGGCTAGTGCAAGAAAGCAGAGAGCATATAAAAAGGAGGAAAACAAGGTCCTGTATCAGCAGGACTTAAAGAGGGCCTGGATGGTCACACGATGTCGAGCAAATCATCGAAATGCCAAAGGATCATGCATCCACACGAGAACTGTAGAACGGAAATGAGCCCGGAGCACCAAGAAAAATCCCCAAGAGTACCTGATATGGCGACTTCAGTGGGCAAATGAGACGGATGATTCAGTCGATGATGCAAGCGAACATGCTCAACAACAGAAGACAGCGACAAAAACCACATCATTTACTGCAGAATCGCTGCACAATAGCCACGATGAGGCCACAAGCCAAAAAGATATCTCAGATTGGATGCGAGCAAAGAACATGGGGACGCATGGAAACCATAGTAGGGATACAGACAATGGTCAGAGAGATGATGCTTCAAGGGAGGTGAAGTATCACGTGACATTCGACACCGTGTCGAAGGTATATGGCAGGCGCGAAACTTGGATTCCTCGACAACTACGGATTCATTTGAAGGAGTTGACTCCATTCTTGAGACAGTAACTTGCTCAGAGCTTTCCCATGGCATCTCAGCGTGTGCGCTTCAACAACATTGGCACTGACCCTCAAACACTCAACCCTCAATCCTCATTGTGCCCTCGCTTCTCCTTGTCATTACCACCATCAACCGGCTCCAGCGCCAAACTACCCAGAACTCGATATCACGCTACTGGGGAACCATAGGTCGAATGGGAGGATCGGGCACAGCAGTACGCCCCATTTCCACTCCCATAGCTAACCCATGCCCACAGCTACTGATTTCGCTCTCGCTGTAGAATTCCATACAATGCGCGATCGACTTCGCATGAGACTCAGTCAAATGCGGGTGTGTAACTGATGTCCTTTGCATGCTGGGGTCTCTACTGGTTGGTGCTCGGTGCCATCATCAGCTTGGCGCAACTTGGGCTGGGGCGTCGTGCGACTCGTGTGCGGGCTTGGCTGGGGGTTGCTAGGCCGTGGAGGTTATGCCTTTTGTGCCTACACTCTCATGTCATATACAACGGCTCGGGTTGGTGTTGCCATGGTAGGCACCGCCCACAGGCTCGGGATGGACATCGGATGGCAACTCGATACTAAGGCCTCTTGGCCTTAGCTTGAGCTCGGTGTGCTCTGGTGCTGTGAGATCGGGTATGGTCGCGGCATCGTGCCCCTGCGCTTGGGGGACTTTAACATCAAGTACAACGTTACCGTCTAGCAACGTAGGCGCCATCTGGTGTCTCCAGTGTGAAAATTTGGGGAAAAGGGTTCGTATGTCACGGTATTGAGGACTGACAATGCGTCCGACTCAGGTAAAACGCTGAGAAATTTCAAATGACGAAGGCATCTTGCACAACCTGCATGGACCACCAAATGCAAGCTGCTCCTCCTGTACCCTATGATCCACCAGGAGAGTAACGATCACACGCCCCTACACCCATCTGTTGGGATTTATGAGGGGGAATATGACGTATTTTTCCTCTTTCCGCATGCTTGCTTCTTTAGCTAGACACTTTCCTCTTGTACTCAGCATGTAGATAGTCTATATGCAGTGTAGAATTGAGCTCAGATGGAAACGATTGTGTGGTTTCGCATGTGAGAATAAGTGCACAAGTCGCATTCGTCACTATTGCTGCCGCTGAGGCCAAATGGACCCCTACGATCTGGCCCTTCTTTCCTCCAAATTCCAAGTATGGTCTCATATCCTGAATACTTACCACCCAAGCCACGGCCCTCCCATACCACTGGCCCCTTTGATCGCTCATTTGTTATTGTTATGTCATTTCGCTGCTTATTCCTCTTGCATGTACAGTAGCCACGATGTATAAGATCCTCATATATATACAGGTGGTTTTACCCTACGATATGACAAGATAAAAGGACTATGTCATGGCTTATAGTGGGACCTTTTGACATGATTCTGGTCGCCACTCACGTAATTCCAGATAGCACCAGTTGGGTATAAAACCCATATGAGGCTGTGCACACTCTTTTTTCTCTTGGGTGCAGGAATATGGATTGGGATGGTGGAAGGGTGGGCCCGCTCTTCTGCTGTCTAGCAATCCCAGGCTCTCTAGCCTGCCCAAGAATGGCTGTACACACCTGGGGACCATTAGTTGGCTCTTGCAACCCAGCCAGCATAATTGGTAACCCTGCACCATCCCATAGTCCCCTCCTCTTCGTGACGGCATTGAGGGCCTGACACTTGCTTTTTATTTTCCATCCTCCATCCTTAAACACAACTGCTACCATCACACTCATTTTTTTGACAAACACTCCATCTATTCCACTGTCCGTATACCTTCCAACACTCTCATTTTATTCCCATCCATTCCTCCACACCCTTTGTTTAGAAAAATCTAAAAGTATACATTGATACTGCAGTTAATTTATGTTGTGGAGATATTTTGGCCAAGTAGCGTCTGAGTCATTCAACCCGAACGAAAAGCTGCAACCGGATTCAAAAAGCCTAGTCACAAGGAAGGTCAAGGCTGTGCAGCAGCCATTTCTAGTTCTGCATGGCATCAGAAAGTTCGTCAGTATGGTCGAGGGAAGCTGGAATCGGAGTTGCCCACTTAGTTGAAAGTTGACATCCCTGCACCCAAGAACGGTGGTAGGTTAAACGGAGACGATGCCTGATACAGCGGATCGAACGATGCTGAGGGCAATGTGGGTGCTGTGAGAGGCGAGATAGAAGTCGACGTCGATGACGCTGGATTCCATGTCGCAACAGTGCCATCCCAAGGGTAAGACGTGTTATAATTGCGGCATTGCAGCCCGACCTGAGTGTGATATCACAATGTCATTAGATATGCTCTCAGCTCTACACATCGTACTTATATGCATCTCTGTGTGGCGCAAATGAACAAAGGTTAAAGCATTAGGACAATGAAACTTCCCATAAAAGGGAACAATAATCATAACAACAAGGGCATCGGCATGCCACTTCAACACTTCCCTCATTCCGATGACCATACATTCCTCCAGTTCTGTTGCCAGGACGTATCAAAGTCGCATGCAGCAGCAGGGCAATGGGTGCATAGATCAGGAAGTGGTAGCAGGCGTGTTCAGTGGGGGAATGGTGATAGCATGGACAGTGATGAGCAGGGATTGGCAGAAAAATGGGTAGCGGCAGACAAGACATCATGTCTCGATCGGAAGAACAAGCGGTGTCAAAACACAGACAGACAGCCAGCAAATGCAGCTAGCATCGGCAGCCTACAGGGTAATTTTCAGAGATTACACTCAAGTCACCCAACTGGCAAGGCAGGGTGATGTTAACACTGGCAGCGCACGAGAAGCAGCTAGCAAACACAACTAGCAAGGTGGTGTTGACATCGGCAGCTAAAATCGCAAGCCCAATGGCAGGGCACAGGGTAGTTACAGAGCTTTATCCTCAAGCCCCAACATTTGATCACAAGCCCGCACGGAACAGTCCAATCATCGGCCAGGTTACAGGACACTCCGATCGGCATAAGCGGGGTGGCATAATACGTCAGCACATCATCTGCAGCGCATTTCGACTTTCCCTTCAGCAACGTCAGGTTTCTACCAACTCTTCCCTCAACACGACATTCTGGCCTTTCCTACTTCAGTAACGTCGGGTTGCTACATCAACCCTCCCCTCAACCCGACATCCATACATCTCACTTTCTCCACTGTGGTGTCAACAGGCACAGGCAACGTGGGTACAGTGACTCGACAGCGAGGGGGGAATGGCAAAAGACGGTGGAACAACCGGCAGTGACAGTGCTGACACACAGACAGCGGACAGTGGAAAGTGGACAGTGGCAACGGCAGGGGGGACTGCAGAGAATGGCACAGGCAGCGCTTTGAGCAACACAACAATACTTCCCATGCCCATGCCTATAGCGTACAGCGAGTACGGCTCACAGTGACAGTGCACAGCATACAGACAGACAGATGGATGGACGACAGCGCTATTACAGTGCATAAACAGGTCTAGATGACTAGATGACAACAGCACAGCGGTGCTTATCGTCAATGGGCCTCTTCGAACACAGGGCGATCATACAGCAAGTACGACACAGATACGAGCAGGGTGATGACCGACAGCGCCGGTGCAGTGTGCATGACGATGGGGATGTGTGGGGTTTTGCAAAGTTTCAACAGAGACTGTACGCACTCACAGCAATGTAGGCATGATACGTTGGTCGCACACAATTCACAGACATGGGGCATAGCAGTGCAGCGCAGTGCAGCAACAGTGCAAGCAGCATGTGTCAAATGGTTGCAGGCGGCGTCAGCGTGGATACACAGCACACGGAGGGGGGTGGGCAGCAACACTGGGAATGGCAGCAGTAATGTGGGGAACGGGGAACAGGGAACAGTGGTGGCAGCAACAATGGCCGCACTTTGAGCACTCGATCAGCTCATAATCTCCCTCCCTTGCTCAAAGTGCTTGTTGGTCCTCAGTGCTCAGCTTCCGAAGTGATGGAGCAGATGGAGTGCCGGTACGTCAGCAATGGCAGTGTTTGTCAATAGCACACGGAGAACATGGGGATCGGTGCCACAGTCAACCCCATACAGGCAGTGGCAGTAGTGCGCGGTCAGCATGCTGAAGTTATCGCTAACCTCAAGCACCCCAACTGCTAAGCAAACAGCCAGTGTGACTAAGCACAAGGAACAGAACACGGAAATGTCTCATCTGCGGGTTTTTACTGAACCCCCAAACAGCGCGCATCCACAGCATCGGGGGCAGTGCTTAACAACAGCGCGCAGATGGGGTAGGCAGCGGTTGCCTTATCAGGAAGGTATGGTGGGTGAGAATGCTCGCATCAGGAGGCACTCCGGACGCCATCTATGGGGGTGGTTCAGTTCTGAATGTCGCAACGGGGGGTCCTTTGTTTGCTTCGCTCATAACTCCTGAAGTAGTCAGCCGTTCGCCTCTACACTCAGTACGTAGATAGCCCTAATCTTCCTCTATCGGACAAGCGCAAAATTGTGTCTCTGCGATTCCTAGACAGCGCTCACGTCGAGGTTTACTTCTGATCATCAAAAATACACATTCTCGACGACGATCTCCCTGACTTCTTCACCAATCCCGGCGTTATAGGGCTCGTTACAATCCTGTGATCAACCCCTACAAGTTCTCTTATTAGGGAAAAGCGCCATTCGGTAGTGGTGCGTGGCAGGGTGTGCGGAAAGAGCAGGACAACTTCAGTAGCGCACAGGCAGTTGCGGCAACAGGGATGGGACATGGTTGGCAAGGAGCAGAGAGGGTAGCACACACGCAGTACTAGGTCGAATGTCAATGGAAATAGTTCAAGCATCCCAACAACAACGTCGACGGCAATGCCACATCAGCAACACATCATTGCACGGATGATCAGGCACCAGACACATTGCATTGGTCAGCGAAGTCAGCTAGCATGTATTGATGGCAGAGCATGCGTGGCAGCCACCAGTCATGGATGTGGCGACAATGACGGTCAGGTGAGCAGCAGGGCAAGGGGGGGTTCACCTCAGCGTGGCAAGGCAGCCCAAGTGCTGGGTACATCGGATCACAAGCAGCCACCCCTGCGCAGGTGGGTGTGGTGCATCATGAGGACAATTCAGGGATCGTGTAGGACGGGTGGAAGGGTCCAATTACAGGGCGGTTCCAATGGCAGGGCAGTTCCAGCAGCAGGATGGCCAACGAGTGGCAGTGGCAAACAAGCGGGAGATGGTGATGTTGGAGTGGGGTCGGTTGGCACGTAACCACAACAGCTGAACTCAGTGAACACAGAGGTCAACGGCAACACCAGGAGCAGCCACGCTTTGAGCACTTGATCAGCTTGCAATCTCCCTCCATTGCTCAAAAGGCCCGACATAACGTGCTCGGCAGCAGCAGGGCGAGGGGGATGGCGATGGCAACGACGGTATAAGCAGTGGGGGGGCATCAAATGCAGCAACAGTAACGGTGTGTCAGACGGTGGCAAAGGGGGTGGACATGGGGGGCGATGCGATAGGCACCCGGAGTCATTGTTTACTTCGTTGATAACTCCTGCAATAATGCATCACTCTCCTCCAAACTCGGCATGCAGATAAGCCCAATCCTCCTCTATCGAACGAGTCCAAGATCAAGTCTCGGCGATTCGTAGGTGGTTCAACGCTTCACCTGTCACCATACCTACGAAACAGCAAGCACCTAGCGATTGAGCTGAATTGATGACATGCTGAAAGTCCTTTGCATCAAACTCCACTGGCTCATGCTGGAATATGGTCGGGGCCCGAAGGTTGTTGGAAAGGTCCATGCTGCGCAGCAAGAACTCGGCTTTCTTCCAAGTATGATAGAAACTCCGCCCTCTTCGACATTAATTCCTCCATCCTCTCCTTGCTCAGCTTGTTGCCCTTGCGTTTCTTGTTGAAGCTTCAAGAGTGGTACGGTCGGCGTCGCGGTGTTGCAAGGGAGCTGCGGCTTCGGAAGGTTGTCTCGTCGCGATGGTTTCAGGCCTCGCAGCAGGAGGAATTTGTGATCGTGTGAGAGATGTATGATGACGATCCAACGCTATGTCGAATACTATTTCAATCATAGGTAAGCGAGATGGTCAGAAATATTCTGTGGAGTTAGGTGCAGAGTCTGGCGAAGCGCGAAGCGCAAGCACTCTAGTTCATAATGTGCCACATTGCAGTCAGAGTTGCAGTATAGCCAAAGAAGAACAACACCCATCAATGTCTACCAAATTAGTTGCACTATGAATCATCACCAAACTCACCTAGGTGGTTCTCCAGCGGGTGACAGTGCGATTCCGAGTTTGGGTGTAGTTTGGCACCAGAGTCGGATGAATGGAAAGGATAAGTGGTCTGATGAAGGTTGATGGTTTGGTGGTTGGATGAGTGCCAGAGGAGGGGGTTGGATAGAGCAGGATGGGACATATGGCAGAACTTGACACCATGTTCCAAGACCCCAACCGGGAAGCCACCGCCCTGCAGAAGCTCGCCGCTCTGCAGCAAGGTAACGACTCCGTGGATAATATCATCCAGGAGTTCGAGATCCACGGTCCCACCTCGCGGCTAGGCGACGTAGGGCTGGTAGACCGCTTCGAGATAGTGTGGGAAAGTTCTGAGGTCACATGGCATTCAACACCGTGCGGAGTAGGACCTTTCCCTTGTTTTCTGATGACTCTCTTTTCTTACACTTTGTCATATCCGTGCATACCCGACCCCGACCCGACTTCCGGACCTCCACCCTCTTCACCTCCGGAGTCATAACCTACCGCTGCCGTTCCGATACTCACCTTCGGTCCTGGCAACACACCTCCTCCTTACCTCCCCGACCCTATCTCCATCCGCTCCGATACTCATCTCGGACCAAACACCGCCCCTCTTGCCACCCTCCTACTACTCCGCTCCCCCTTCACAACACCTCCACCCTCCCGTCATCCTCCTACGCTTCCCCCGTCCACTCCGATACTCACCTTCGGACCTGACTACTCTCCTTTCCGCCACTCCTTCTCCTGTACCTTTCCCCTCTCTCCTCCCTCTGTTACTCCTCCGCCACCCTTCCGCCAAGTTACGACCTTCCACCGCTGTCCCATACTTCCTACCCGGACACCGCTCGTACCTTCGCTCCGAGCCTCCGTCATAGTCCCTACCTCGGACTTTGACTCCACCTCGGTCTTAGTCCATTGCATTGGTGACCTCATACTACGTAAACACCATTGCCAATATCCCTCGGACTTTCAACCCCGCCTCCATAACCTCCGTAAGCTCCGCAACCCCCGAGCTTTGCGGACCGCCTTCGGCACTTTCGCCGCTTGTAATGTATTTCTCGCGTTTACCCCTCATCCCTATTTGGACTACTGCTTCTTCCCATTCTAGCCAGTTAGTCATCACCCCCACTTCTCCTCATCCTCCTGCCCCTCTGGGCCTTGCCCTCCCTACCCCCTTTCGGAAGTATCACAGGTCCTACCTTATGACCTTCGGTACCGCTCCGCTTCTTCTACCCTTTGTTCCCGTTCGGACATCTTCGCTCCAATTCGGTTCCCGTTTGTTTCCTTGTGCTTTTGCCCCTTCCATTATATATATCGGCACTTGTACATACTCGTTTGGGTTCAGTCCGAAATCGACCTGAAATGCCCCCTAGAGACTTCCTGCTCACCTACTGTGAAATTAAGGACCAAATGGACAAACAGCAATGGCACAGCGCTCCGCTTGAGTCACTGAGGCCAAGGTCCCTCCACGCTAAGTCTCCGATTCCACTCCGGAGTCGTCTGTATCAGCCCCGTTCTAACACACTTAGCCTTAGTGAGAGATACCTAACCCCCCCCCCCCCCCCCTGAATTTGGATGTGTGATGTCCCACTTACAGCGTAGCAGTGAAAATATGGGGGCCATGCATGCGGAAGGATCGTGGAATATGTTATGAATCAACAAGAAAGGGAAGAGACCGTAAGCTGCGAGCTGAACAGGAGCAGTACGGCTTTGCAAGTGTCTAGCATAATTCCCTGTGTCGGATGCGGTCGTCGCATGCGACCACTCCAGGTTACAGGCATTTGGATTCACCGGCAGTCCAGCTTGGGACCATCGTCGTGTGATAGTCTAAATGGCAAGACTGTCGGCTTCGTCGCACATACTTCATGTAGGGGTATTGAGCGAGGGTAGAACGGTACGGTCCCATCGAAATGCTTGTGCCATCCTGCAGCAAGCATGTCGCGATCGACAATGTAATAACGTGTGGGTTCCGGCTCGAAATCATCTGCAAGTTGAACTTTCCACCAGAATCCACATCTTCAGCGAAACCGGACGGGGGATCATGCCGAGGTTTCTTGAATACAAGGCCAGCTGGGCCTTTCGCAACAGGATGTTGGTAATGCTTAGAACGCACCGACCAAACCATGGGGACTTTCCCCTCAACTGTTCATTGAGGGTGATTCGAGGGAATCTCTTCCTGTGCGGCAACTCAGAAGCCAGCTGTGCCAATGCACTCCTTACTTACATCTGGTTGGTATTCCTCAGATCGTCAGTGACAGGAATGGCAGTGTTGCAGTCTCTTCGAGCCAGATGAATAGAAACATGACCAGCTCAGAATCAACACAAAGAGCAAGTCGATAGAGTCATGGCGCCACTTCTTGAACTGGCGAAATCATCATCTTCATAGAGTGGATTCACAACAATGCTTGCAGGGCTGCGAGATGGGAATATGAGAACGGGGCTAGAGTTATCTGACCTTGTGGACCTTATGCTTATGGGGGTAGGAGTGGAGGGTTCAACATCAAGAGGAAGACGAGGCCTGCGAGAATGAGAATGTTTCGGCGAACTTGTCGGAGACTTTTCAGGATGTGCATGAATCCTAGTCAAGGAGCCCCGGGAGGGAGACAACGGAGTTCTGAAAGGCATGGGGCCACCTGTGGCTGAGGAGGGAGACTTTCATTAAGACAGACTTCCCACTCCCCAGGGGCTAAAGAATAGAATGCAGATCTGTTATAGGTTTGGAGCCGTAAAAACAAAGGAATCGCGGCAAAAGCGCAAACACTCCTCATATATGACTTCACAGTGGCGTCGAACAGTTCTAGTGCACAAGCTCCTCCAATATACACATAAATATATCTACACGTCATAATTCCAGGACTCTACAGGAAGTATTCTACTGCGCTGAAGCATATTGTTAATGGTCCGCACAAAGCCTGCATACTTGACTGTCCAACCCATCAAGCTTATGAACTCTTCTGCAACATCATGGAAGTGGTTGAATGCACCTCTATCCGGACTTGCTGAAAACTGGAATGTGCGGTATTTCAACACAAGGTAGATCAACGATAGTGCTGACCATACTGGAATTGTTGGAGGGAAGGCTGGCGGAACAATGAGCCTGACCTGCTGATCCATCAGCAGTAACATGCGGCCATGGACTAAAATTGAGTCACCCTCCTGTTGGTTGGACCACTTGGGCCTTTGCATTGGTGCAAGAAGGCCCGAAGCGTCAGGTCCATGGTGCCAAGATTATAAAAGTGGCGCCCCACCATTAGGACACCAGGGGTTGCATCGGAGGGTGGTGTGTAATCAGTCAATTCTTTGAAAGATCCATCACCACTTTCCAATGAGCTTCCGCATGACGACGTGTCAGTTACAGAAAGCACTGCATGTGGGGTCCCCGGTGGCAAGACGCTACACATCCCAGAGATTCTATCAGTAGGGTTGTAATTATCCCGTGCACAACAAAGGGACTCACAGAGAAATCCCAGGTGTTAGCAATATTAACTGCGTTGATGGATCACCCTCATAGGCCAAATGGAACAAATCTTCAGGGGCATCTGGCCTGTTGAAGAGCTCTGAATCCCCATTGCTCAAAACAATCCACTTGGCCCCCAAAACCACCCTCAGGACTGTGCCATAGCCCATACCATCTATATGGGGAGGGTGGCTGGTCCCACATGATGATAGGATGGACCAACCACTGGAGGGCACCAGTAGAGATTTCCCCTTCATGCAGGGGCTGGATGATGTAGAGTTGATGGCGATGTAGTCATCTGCAAGAACCCTAAAATTAGAGTCAGCTCAAGTATACAAAAAACCTAGCCTCTTGCACGCACCTGCTCACACTTCCCAAGGGTGGGCTCCTCATGCTGGGCAAAGACAACACATTGAGGATCTTCCCTCCCATCAGGTTCTCCATTTCAGAAAATGCAACTGAGATGGTAGCCGCATGAATACGCCCCTCTGGATCTGGCTCCTCAGCATCCATGTCTATATGTGTCATATGAGCCTATTGGTAGTTCCATTCAACATCCCACTCACCATGCACTTCCACATGGGTGGAGGCATCAACTTCAATTGCCTCGAGCACTGCAGGAAGCCGAAATGCCACTGCTTCCCCTGTATCATTGACAAGGAATGGGGCTCTGAGGACCTTGTGGAATTCCTCCGGCTCTGAGTCTCTAAGTCTCCGGAGCTCCCCCTTCTCCAAGGTCTGGAGGTTGGGCATAGACGATCTCCTGACAAAATGATGGAGGTCCTTGACGTAATCCTCCCCTCTTGCCACGGTGATCATGGTCATTGTGCCTAGGTTGGGCTACTGGACATGTTTACCAATATATAATGCCCATGATAACGACATCTTACCAAACCAGCAAAAGCCTTCAGCTTGAAGAACCTTTTCGGCCCAAGTTTTGACTGGGGAATCATTCAGAATCGTTATATAAGCACAAATTAGGGGGCTTACCATAGCGGTCGCTGAAACGTCCAGCTCCATAGCACCGGAAACTTGCTGCCCACTGGAAACTTGTTGTCTCCTGGGAACAGAAGGCTCATCGGGAGCTGACTCTGAGGAAGCTTCCATTATCTTGGAGGGTATGAATCCGGATCGCTTCTTGTTCTGAAACAAATATTGAATGAGTGGTTATTTGCAATTTAGTACATCGTTTCTCACCCGGGGCTGCGGTGTCCTTTTCGGTGCAGTGGCCTTCTTTGACCTTCTTCCCTTCTTTTTCTAAAATGAACGCTGAATAAGTGGCCGGTTCCAATTTAGTATATCCATTTTTACCTGTGGCTGCACTGCTTGCTTGGGTGCAATGCCCTTCCTGGGTCTTTTTCCGGGCTTGACTGAGTCATCCTCCGACTCAACATCCACTGGGGAAGTCCCTCTTGACCTCTTCCTAGACAGATTTCCCCTATCATCATCAGACAAAGAGGACAACCCACTGGATGATTGGGCGTCCTCCTGTGGGGGAATTGAGAACGAGGACTCGTGTCCTAGTTCCACCATAGTGGGTGGTGGTCCCAAGGGGCCTCCAACGGCAAGAGGCGGTGGGGACAAGGACTTGTGTTCTGGTTCCATGGTGGTGGCCGATGGTCCCAAAGACTCTTGACCAGAGCCAGAGGCAGGGGGAAGTAGGGAGAGGGGCTGGTGTCCTGGTTCCACCATAGCTGGTGATGGTTCCAAGGACTGGGGTGGTGCGGATGGAAGAGATCCAGCAGACAGTGGGCCCTTCCTGGGAGTCAGGTATGGCAGGGAGGTGTGAGGAAGCGGAGTGAGCCTTACAAGGCCAGGTACATCCAGGAGTTCCAGGTTGGGTTGTCCAGAAGTGCTTGGCATTGACTGTTGTTGAGAAGTACCTGGCCTTTGCTGTTGACGTTTGGGCCTTTGGGGTACTTCTGGTGCAGAGGTTTTGGCTGCAATATCCTGGGCAGTGGAAATCCTATCGCAAAACATCGAGGTGACTCTTTGTTTTGCTGAAATACACCAAGGCTGATACAATCTCCTCCTCCAGCCGCTTCATCCCAACATCTGTCTTCCCAGTGAAAACAATGCCAGGCACGTTTGCCTGCAAGGATGCAATTAGACACTAGCATAAGCACATAATCAGCCCACTTACCACTATAACACTGTTTGGGGCCGTTTTGTCGATACTATGATTGGGAGAGAAGATCAGTGTTGGTGATATAGCCAACAAGATAAGGAGGGGGTCGTTGAGATGTTGCTGCCCTTGACACTGGGCTATCAGTGTCTGAGCGCGGTGCTGCTCATCGGTCTAGTATGGAGAAGTGGAATTCAGCCCCCTTGGCCAATAGAATGATTGTGGGCTTACAAATCCAGCGAAAAATCTAATCATAGTGGCGACCCTTGCGATTCGAACCAACGGTTTATGCTGTGATTGATCAATCCGGGCAGCCCTTCTCAGTTCCCCCTCCCATGTTAGAGGGGAGTTAGGCTCCGACCCTTCTTGAGCAGTGCTGGTGAGAACAGTGTTCCATTTGGCCGTGCTTATCCCATGGCCTTTCTTCCCCCATCCCCTGAATCCACTCGCACTTCTAGCCAGTTTAATGGGGAGAGGGTAATTCCCACTTTTTGAAGAACTGTCGTAACTGGGATCAACAGCCCAGCAGCGATCACTGCTGCTGGGTTGATGAGTGGCTAGGAGGTAGTCCAAAAGCAGGACCCCAGTTATCATGAATTTTGTCAGATTGCAAGCATCATCCCCCTGCCCAAAGACAGACCCATGTGGGGAAAGGAAAAATGTATTGAGCACAAAGCCACTTCCAAGAATCCTTACTTCTTTTCTGTATGTGGCCTGGAAATATTCCTCCCATAACGAAACAAAACGAACCACACCCTGGGCTATGTTCTTCTCGAACACATTTTCGAGACCCATAGTTTGGTAAATGTGTTCCACGGACAGGGAGAGAGCCACTGCATCCCTTGGTTTTGAGGCAAGGGTCTGACTTCTCCAATACACTTTTGCGTTGTCCAGAAGTCTTTGGAAGGGATAAGCCAGGGGACTGTCGTCGGATGAAGAGGAGGTGAAAGAAGTGGATGCCATGGAAGATGTCTGAATGGTCTATGAGTGCAGGAATAAGCTCTGGTGTTGGCCCTGAAAAAGTAGACACGCTTGCCTCGATGGGAATAAGGTTGTACAGTAGCCAAAATAGGTCGTCGGGCAGGCACGTGCCCCCCCAACTGTATGGACTTTGTCATGTGTGCAAGGCTTTTTTTAACAACGCTGCCCAACAGCCAAAGAAAATATCAAAATTAGTGGTTACTTTGTGTAAACTCAGTCTCGATAGGGAGAATTGAGGGAGGGGAAAAATTACGTGTCCAGCGTAACTTATACCACTGGCGCCAATATCGCTTGACTGGTGCCAATATTGCTTGATGTAAGAAAAAATTTGAGAGCGCATGGCATCATGACTCTGAAACAAAATGGGTATAACCGTTGTTAGCCACGATGATATCAAAGGTTATCTCATAACTCCCCAACCCTCGCTTGGCTGTTGTCGATGAACGTCGATATTCCAACAGAAAAAATGTTGGTCGATGTAGCATAACTACCTTACACAGTGGTGCCGCTCAATTTATTCCTATTGCCCATTTGTATTGTCACAGGCCTGTGACAGAAATTTCTGTCACATTGTTATCTACAGCGGGTGCCGGAGACATCCGAAAAAACAATGGCACCTGGAAACCAGACTGTGTAACATCCTGCTTGTGTGAGCGTAGGGTGTGTCTTGCAATGTAAAGATTCTTTATAAGGCAATCCATTACTTCAGCGGCTACACTCACGAGACCAGAGGTATGCTTAGAGCAACTCATGTCCATACTCATCTATACACGAAATGTATTACAACGATAATATATATTGTAACAGGGAAATTGTCCCTAGGCCTAGGATCACAGGGGGGATAGTGGTTTCAGAAGGCCACACTTGATCTCACTAAAATAGATCCTTAGAGTATGGTAGTGCATGTGTTTATCCCTAGCTCTGTATTGCAGTCCCTTTCAATCTCCCAAAGGAAAACAGTCCAAATTATGAACAGAAAACAAAAGAAAATAGACCATAAAAGAAAAGAGAGTCATCAGAAAAGTCCCACTCTGCACAGTGTTGAATGCCATGTGACCTCAAAACCTTTCCCACACAATCTCACTGTGCGCACCCCATCCTGCTCAACCCCGAGGATCACTATGATACCACCCAGACTACCCACACACTATGTATAGAAAGTCCCCTCATGTATGTCACGGTGTACCGATGGGACAGCTGCACTGCCACGTCATCACGAAGCCATGGGGTATTAAGATAGATTTATAAAAAAAAATTAATTCACTTTTTTGATAATTCAATGTGCATTGGAAAGTGCCAAAGTGGGGCAATGTAGCAATGTATGTTTCAGTGTTAGAAAAGTCTCCCACCATGTTTTGGTGAGTGTCAGGGCACAGCCCCTCACTATTCCACAATCCCGCATGCATGCAGACCCATGGGAAAGTTCTGGGCAAGTTACTCACCCAGAAACCATCACAGCCACAACTGTGGGAACTTTCTGGGTGAGCAGCTCATTCCCACGGGGGGGGTGCCATTTATGGAAAGTCAACAAAGAGCTGAAAACTGTATAGTTCCTGGCTCCCATTTGTGGAGGAGGTTGAGAAGGTTTAGCCCCCTCAGTGAGTTTGAGGATCTCGGACTGGGACTAGATACCCCAGTGACTAGGAGGATCCCCCTGGGCCCATAACAGAACAAGGGCTGGGCCCTGACAGTGAGCCAAATAACCATGGCTTTTTGACCATAGGAAATTTGGTGTCAAAGGCTTGGATGATATCTGAAGAATACATCAGCTTTTTGTTTGCTTTATTGGGTGGTATTTTCAATTTACTTCATTTGGAACACTTTGTTAAAACTGATTTATACCCTACATAACATGCATGGTTACATTGCCACACTTTGGTGCTTTCCAATTCACATAGAATCATCAAAATTGGTTGAGTTTTGAGCAAGAAATGAGATGAAAGATAAAGTGCAAATTTTCGAATTTCAGAGTTTTCCTCATATTTTGTAAATAGCAATAAACAAATAAGGTGCTGATTTTAGTAAACACAAAAGGTATATGAGCTCTATGAGCCCACTGAGTTCATAGAGTTCATAGAGCTCATAGAGCTTTCAGAGCAATGACAATGGCCATTTTACACACATATATATCCATATTATCTTTGCACTACTGGTGCAAAAATAACTAAGCAGATTTCATGGAGATATGAAGACCATCCATGATTTAAAAACAAAAAGCTCTATGAGCTCTATGAGCTCAGTGAGCTCATAGAGCTCATAGAGTGTTTCAAGATGCTGGCCATTTAATATGCATTTCCAAAAATGTATATACATATTATCTTTGCACTTCTGCATCCTTAGGAGAATAAAATCATTCAAACATTTAATTTTCTCCACCCAATGTGTAGAGGGTGCACAGCAAAAAGACTCAATTTGCTCACAGAGCTCTGAGAGCTCTGAGAGCTCCAAGAGCTCCCTACCAAGTTTGCTGATGGGGTTGGACGCCAGTCATGATGGAGGCTAAGCAGGCGCTGACCATGTCACCACATGAGTTCCAGGCCAATCTTGATGGTGGTACTCCAATCATCCTAATGGGCCAGCCAGACCCCATAGAGTTCGACATTCCGATGCTCTTTGGCCTCTTGAATTTTCAGTCTGAGGTTGAGTTTATGGGTGAGTGTATGTCGTTTCACTACTTCCTGTCCATCAACCTCGTTCTAGACTCCAACGATCCCCCATCGACTGGAATAGCACTAGATATGCGTGCAGGCGATGCTATCTGTGAAATGTATCATTGGGAGACATCGAGGCCATTGATCATTACCCATGCCCCAGATGCCGCCAGCTTCTATCAGCCAATAGAGAGGTATTGTGTTTGTTCTTTTATCTATATTATATTTGCTTACACCTTTACAGGCTCTTGAATACTCATGTTGCAGCACTGGCAGATTTCCCTCTAAGAGACATCCCTGTTCATGTCCGAAATTGGCGAGGGCCGGTGATCTCAGCCATCGGCTCCATCCATCCTCCCATTCAGGCTCCAAACGGTGTTGGCATGAGCCTTTATTGTGCCACTGGGCATGTCGTCTTCTTCATCCCCCGTTTACGAGATGACCAGCACATCATCTTCAATTTCGATGACGTTGATTTGCCCTTGGCTCTTGGCTTCGAGTACCTCTATGAAGCCCCATTTCGCTTCTCTTCCTTTGTCGTTTCCCCCGGTCAAACGGTGTGAGTGGCTTTTATTGTCGTTTGAACATCCGTTTAACATAGCTATCTAGCATCTTTCCCCCAGGGCAGATTTATGCCTACGCGACACTTGCCGTAGAGGGCCAGGTTAGCCCCTGGTGTGTCATGCAGAGTTCATATTTTCTTGCCGCTGGGTGCATGAAGCGATCGTTTTTCGCAAGCTGGCTGGATCGGAGCTCCTCGGACCAATCGACAAGCGAGGACTCTACGGTCGCTGTGTGTTTGATGGCTATGGTGTGGAAAGCTGCCCATGCGCTGTCAAGTGGTGAAGAGCCTCTTCATTTACCTTCCATTATCAACCTATTCTCACTGGGCACCATGGCCTTGATGTTCATCGGGAAATATAGGCCACAGATACGCGAAATGGCTAAAGGGTTGTGCCATTATTGTGCAACCAAGCAGCCTCTTGACTGCTCTCTACTCCTGGATCAGTTCAACGATCTCAGAATCGCCAATCGTGCCTATGAACTGCATGACCTTGATCCTGATGTTCGCAAGGACTATGTGTCCAAAGCAGATCTCCTCCGTCAAGATATGATGCAAGCTGTGCAGCATATCCCAGCCTTGTAACATTGTAACATGTTACTACTATCCATGTACTCCAAAACCATGTTTTTTGCAGCAAATTAACACGGGACAGCTAAATGATACTAGTAAAGATATGAGATAAGTCAACGAATGAGCATGAGCATAGTAAAAGGTATATCGACCTCAGTCTCGCGAGTGTAAACATCGAGCTTTTAAGCGTCCATTACTAGAATGTAACAGGGGTAAACGTCAAGCGACCAACAGGTCGGAAAAAAGAAGATAAATGCTAAATAAACATGAAGTGATAAGAACCGACAAGATATAAACCTAACATCGATCAGATGTCTCACCGACATAATGTAAGTCGATCCTTGCGCTAAAGCACCGAGTCAACCGTTGCTGTCTCACAACACGAAGGTTCAAAGTCTGGCAGCGGCAGCACACGTGTATAACATTCGCATGGTCGACAATCTCAAGACTCAAGGGGAGATTCTAGCATCGCCATGAAGAAAGATTCATTCTTTTGCTTGTGCATGCAGGCAAGGATGCGAAGCACGAAACAAAGGAAAGGTCCCACTCCACACGGTGTCGAATGCCATGTGACCTCAGAACTTTCTCATCGCGCCATCCAACCTCCCTCCTCTGACACCATCATGGTCATCTTTTGCAGAGGCGCCGACTCGTGTGTGGGCTCAGAATAGTCATCAGAAGCAGGAACTTGAAGCTCTTGCTGGCCTCGGCCCTTGCGCATACTCGGGCCTCAGCGCTTTCTGTTGGATGAACAAGCCATGACGACGCTCCGGTACGTACATCATGCTGATATCGGTTACCTTTTCACCATGTGCTCTATGTTTCACTGTTGCATACGTTCCACATGTAGCGCTTATGCGCATCTTATTCCTTTATTTCCTCAACATGTCGAAAGCATAAAGAAAATGGTTTTATAAGAAGTGTTTCTCGAGAGATGGTTTACATTGGCAGCGTTACTCTCAGAGTCATACTAATAGATGTGACTGCGTGTTCAAGTCGGAAGAGCACCATGCACGATATCCTGTTGTCATGAGTCACACAACCCCTGCTATTAATTATTATATGGAATTGTACCGATTCTATCCTTCACAACAGGGCACCCCTCACAGAACAACTAGCTCGTCGTCTGTGTCACTCAAAATGACTAGCTCCTCTTCCGTGTCAGTCAGAATAACCAGTTTAGAGTCACGCCCAACACTCTGCACTTCACGCATCCGTCCATCCTCTTCACTTTCCTCTTCCTCTTTCACCACCGCTTGACGCTCTCTGTCTCTGGCACTTCTTGGTCCACGAAGCCATTGGATCTGGCTGAGTCTGAACTCTGGGTTGAGAAGTACAATGGGAGCAGTGAGGTTGGGATCTGCACCCCTTGGGAACATCTCGCCTTCCATCCGCTTGCGGGTATTCCAAAGGCGATCGGATGCTGCCATCGGAAGCCAGACTGCCCTTGAAAAACGCTTGAAGATCTGCTTTCGGACCAGTTGCACGTCTCTCTCAGTGATGTCCTGGTTCTCCTTGAAACTGCCCCACTCGTTCCAATAAGCCAGGTGGGTCCAGGACTTGCCACCAGGAGGTGCTTGCACTCCTTTTGGGAGGAAGAAGAGCCCCAAATTCTTAACCCAGTCATACTGGTCAACGCGCTTCACCTTGCAATGCATAAAGGCATGTGCGAGATTGAAGTCCTCGAAGATGTCCATCGTGGCTGACCTCCGCTCTGAGTCGTTGAGGCGAATGTGAGCACCCCGCCCACCTTTTACCCCTGGGGATTTTATAAAGACATCAACTGGGAATGTTCGCCAAATATCTTTGAGCATTTGTTGAATATCTCGGCCGCCTTGGGAAACCTGTTGTTGGAATGGGAGGTCATCCCCGTCATCGTGGCCCATCCTCAATGTTGTTCTGTGGAGTCTACTGAGATTGAAGGGGACCTCCTCTGCTCCTTCAGGCGCCTCATCAACCAACATCGTTGGCCTGTTGGAGCGTACCACATGGTCTGGGTGGGAGGTGCGAATGAGTTGCAGGTTGGAGACCTTTTGCTTCAGCGTGTAAAGGTCATACTTGAGCAGTACAGGCCAGCATTCACGTGGGAGCCAACGCCATTGTGACACTTCGAATCGGGGGCAGTCTGTGTGTGGGTGGAGAACCAGCCTCCGAGTCATGAACACCCCAAATGGCACGTAGGAAAAATGCACAAGTCCTTGGCGACCTTGCTCCTGCTCTTCATCCTCATCTCATCCTCATCCTCATCCTCATCCTCATCCTCATCTTCTTCGTCACTGTCATCATCCTCGTCGTCATTGTCATCTTCTCGCTGCTGCTGCCGTCGTTGAGGCTGTCGTCGCTGTGGCTGCCGTCGTTGTGACTGCTGTTCTGTGTCCCAATAGTGCATGTCTGTACGAGGTCTATTGAAGTTTGGTGGGAGGATGATTGGCTTCCCAGTGAAGACGTTTTCTTCAGCATCCAAAGTGTGTGGGAGGGCATAGTCTCCAAGTTGTCTGAATGCTTGACCTTCACGTGGACGACTGTTAAGCGAGTTCATCATCCAAAGTATTGTTGCCCGTAAGGCAAGGGCTTCTTCCCTGGTCGCGTTGTTGCCTGAACTGTTCTGTTGCCATCGGATGACAGTCCACAGTGCTAATAAACGGACGCGCTTGAATTCCCTAGAAATGGTGGCCAATTCACCTCCACTGGTCTGCAAGAGCAATAACACTCACCATATCACTTTGGGAGGAATGACTAACGCTGCACGGAACAGTATGTTAGAGGAGATCGACGTCAGCACCACATGTGCCTTGGTGATCTGCACTCGTGCTTCATATCGGGCAGCACCAGTGTAGCGTTCCTCATATGCCTCGAAGTACGTATTGTACATCCCCTGGAACCAAGAATCTCGCCCTGTGAGGACGACGGCATCTGCCTCTGCAGAGTTGGTGACTCCCTTGCGAGAGAGTCTGTAGGTCAGTGCCTTGTCTGTGTGATAGACGTTGAGGTACTGAGCCCCATTTTGGTTTTGCCTGACAGGCGCCTGAAGATGTCTCTGTCAGTGGGACCAGGGAAATATTTGGCCAACATACCTCATATCGGAAGCCAGAAATCTCAGTGAGCTGGGCTACGAGGTCACGCTTGTAATTCTTGTGCAAGGGTCTAGTATGTGCACGCAAAATGGCCTCATTCCAGGTGGGGAACATCTCTTGTAGGATTAGGTGATGGGCATCCGTACGCCAGAAGACTGAATTGTCTGTTGTAGACACTTCCAATCCAACGTCGACATAGCAGGCATTGAACCTGTCATTTGTCGCCATCATCTCATCCAAATCTAGACCATCAGCCATTTTGCGCAATTCCACTTCCGACCGCACCTCGAATTCCTCCGCTGGCTCTGAAGGCGCTTTGGCAGCGTGGCGACATGCATCCTTGTGACCACGCACATCAGTGAGAAAGAAGGCGCGCCGTCCCCAGGGATATGTGCCAAGGAGACGCATGATTTCATCACCAAAGAGTGCAGCATCATCGGAAGCGACCAGTACGGATCCAAACGAAAGCCCTCCACCAGAATGTGAGCATCGAAACATTTCGGTGCGGTAAGATGGGGGCCATGAACTCTTTGTCGTTGGCTGTACCGTGAGCGCTGCCGGTTTGATGACTTGCTGATATAGCGTGGCCATCTGTTCCTGTGTAAGTTGGGGGCCATCATGTTCCTCGGAGCTTAGACCAGGGAGGAAGAGGCTAATGGTGATGCGTTCGCCAATGGATGCCAAGCCGACGTTGGGGATCTTGTGTAATTTTGCCTGGGAAGCGTAGTTTTAGTCTAGGTAAATGTGTTCTAGAGGCAACTGCTTACTGTTGTACCTGGATGGAAAGAATACTGGAGATGGAGGGGCCGCCTGATAGTGTGTTTGAATTGAGGGATGGGATAGACGCTCAGTGCTCTTCTGATGTGCCCGAGTGTCCGTGAGATGTATATGAGGGAGTCAAAATCCCTTGTCAGTGTGAACTCTGTGTTATCGGGGGGCACATATGCCAGAACATCAACATAGGCTTGTATGGCAAGGTCCGGGTGTCTGCCAGATGTTGCAAACTCAACCACTCTTGCATCTGAATCATCCTCATTGTCCCCTTCACGTGGCTTCAAAAGAGACCGACATTCCCGAGTGAACTCTTGGAGTGTATAGAACTGAAAATCCAGGAGTTCGTTTGCATGATCACGTGGGGGCATTCTTTGTTGATCCGTGAGAGCGGGGCTGTTGGAGGGGATTGAAGGGAGAGTTGACAACCCATCCTTATATATGTGTCATGATGTAAGCCAATCTGCCCCGCATGCTGGTTCCTCAACGTGAGGATACCCTATTATACATCTGTACAGCCACACAACTCAAATGTGATATGTATTGACTCTGTGGAATCACATGTCAGTGTTCACACGGTTGCGGAGTTGCCCCAAGCATTGCCTTATTTTCCTATCGACACGGTACTGCCAGCACAAGGTCTGTTCCTCCAAGTGTGGCATTGCCATCGCTCATGTCACTGTTTGTTCCTCGACATGAGCAACAGCCACTGTCTGTGTATGTGTGGCTGTACAGTGTTGCAATAGGCTTTCCTCACGTTGAGGAATGAATAGTGCAATCATGAGGAATGAGGAATACCACACCAGAGGAACAGACCGCTGTTTAGTTACGACCTCAGCTGTATTGTGGGAGTTGTCCGAGTTTTATTGTCATATATTGTCATATTGGTTCCTCTGGAACCACCTCCATCCTGTCATGACATGTGCGGCAACATGACACGTAATTTCAGTGGATATGAATCATTCCTGAGTGTGACGACGTTGCTAAAGAAGACCTTGCTAACAATGACCATGGCATCTGGCCAAAATCAGATCTCAGGGTTTTCATCCAGATGCCGGCAGTCCGCGGCAGTGTCCTCATGCTGTGATGAAAAATGCCGTAAGGATTTTGATATGTCTATGTCCAAACTCCCCCCTACACGTAAACTACCAAAAACGAACTACCTAATCCACCAAGGTAGTCCTACGATGCCTCGGCTTCCAATTGTAGGCATAATACCCATATTTTGGGGACTTGGGGCGAACTTTGATGTGGACCAACATCTTCGTCTCCCTTTCATTGGTGCAATCTGGAGGCAGGCCACTCAGCTCCAGTTGGGACTCTTCCCTGACAGTGCTGCGCTCATCCCGGAATACATTGGCTGGACTCACTCTGAGATGCAATCTGTGCAGCGGCTCTTTGAGGTTGCAGGCAACAAGTCTGCTGATCAAGTCGGAATCCTCTTCACATCTCGAACGCACCCAGAACTGGCACCTGCGAAGAAACTCTGGAAGGATGCTTGGAAGAAAATCTGGAAACGGCTAGATGGTTATAACCTCATCGTTCAGCTCCTACATCGGAATGCCTGCCACCCTCACCAAATAATGACGCGGGAGGGTCAGGTCAAGTTCCCATCGAAACCTGTCAGCCTTGGCAACCTGCACCAGGACATTGCAAACGAAGTTTTCGGCCCTGAAATTTCTACAATCGACAGGAACGATGGCGAAATGATGATCTCCATGGATGTGATGGATGTAATCGACAAAATGGTTAGTATCGTCTGGCACAATCTCCAGGTCCAGACGTCCCGCACTCAAAAGGAAGCTGGAGAATTGCATGTGGAAATTCTTCGCAAGTATGATGGTATGTTGGAGGACCTCATTTCTACATCGTCACAGTGACACAACAAACACAGAAATTCGAGCATGCCTGGATGGTAATACGCCAGACAAACTCAATATGCCGAAGATTCGTAGTTTCATTCGTTCATACTTGACATGGCGGGAGAAGGCCAGACTATTCATCGACAAACATCGGAGAAAGGAAATCACGGAGATGGAGACCTACATGGAATGGCTTCTGCATCACATGCATGTCGAGGGTGCAGAGAACAAGCTTGTGGGGAACAAGAGTGTGTGACCCTTAGTAATGTTTCGTCTCATACTCACCGACGATTTGTAGTGGTGGTTGCAGTTACTGCAACCACCTTGTATGTCCTGCAGAATCTTGCCAATGACGAGCAACGTATGGATCTCGAGCGCTACCTTGTCGAGCTGTGGGATCAGGATGTGTACAGCTTGGGACCCGAAGACCTCAGAGAGGTGCAACTGACCAATTGCCTTCCCTCTGGTGGTCAACAATCATGGGGCATCGAAGACCTGGGCATCGAAGCTGCAAGAGGCTTTTCATTGGAGCAGCTCAAGGAAAAGCTTGGCCTCAATCTTGGCCACATACAATCTCAGCAGCTTGGTTTCCTGAACACGGAATACGATGTTTCGCAAATCTACTCTCCCTGGGATCGTGAAACCTGGAAGGACTATCGCCAGAGTGGAAACATCCAGCCTCTCCATCTTCAGGAGCAGCAATTAGATGGGCTCCACAGCATATACTCCATGCTTTTCCGGCCCCGACCCTCCCCAAAAACGGGCATCCTCATTGCTGACACTATGGGCATTGGGAAGACTGCATAAGCAGTGGTGTTGATTTGGTCATCTTGGGACTATGACTAAGAAGTTTTCTTCCAGGCAAGCACTCGGATTCATTTCCATGGTTATGTCGCGAATCGCAGCACAGAAACATCACAACATGAATCTCCCTGATAGATCGATCTATGGTGAGCGGCGACCACTCCAATACCTCAAGGGGAACATACCCTGATACATTTTCACCATAGCTGAGCGCCCCTTCCCAGTTGGGTCAAAGGATTCCAACGTACACTGTGGTCCACATGTGGTAATCTCTTCGGTGTCCCTGATGGAGAACTGGATGTGGGAGATTCGAACCTGGTTTGCACCTCAAACTGTGGATGTGTTTCTGTACTCATCCAAGTCAGCCAATGGCCCCTGGAACGCCTCACAGTTGCCACTGGAACAACGGATTGTTGTGGTTTCTGATTCAGTAAGATCTTGACACGTCTGAATTTCAGATACTCACCATCCTATGCTGCCAGCTGTGCAAGAAAGAATTTTTGCATTTTTTCAACAAGCCCTCATCCCCTTCCCATCCTGGAATGAAGAGCCAACCGGTATGGGAATGTCCACGCCGCCGCAATCCAAATCAGTCCACAGATGGGAGCATATTCTGTCTCAGGCCCTGCACCTTCATCGCAGATGAGGTGCATGTGTTTCGCAAAAATCTGGCAGAGTTGATACCCATGCGTGAACGCTCACAATTTGTCATCGGGATGTCTGGCACACCGCTCATCACAGAGCCCCAGGTAATCACGTCCCATTCCTCAGAGTGACATTGTGTCTAACCAAGTACAGGATTTGTTGAACCTTGGACTTTTACTCGGTATCCCCACCTTCATGGACCTTGCCATCACCTCCAAACAGTGGGACACTCAGAGGAGCGTTGCATCTATGCAAAGAGCTTTAAGCAAGAGGTGCAAGGCAGACTTGGAGAAGGTGATGGAAACGGGAGATTTCAGCACCATCAACTCCGATGACGCTGCCATTGGTTACCATGCCCTAATCCATGAGTCCATCATAGACTTCAAGAAACACTTCAAAGGGGTGATTCTGCATTGTTGTCTGGAGTCCAAGCGTCACGATGGGACTCTTCTTGTTGCATTGCCACCTCTCATCCAGATCCAGGTGTGGGTGAAGTTGGGTTCAGCACATGAGAATGCGCTGTCAGGCATAACGAAGGCAGCAGTGGACAAGTCAGTATTCTCTTTCAGCACTCGATACAGGTATTCACCCTGCCACCTTCAGTGGCACCATGGGACCAAAAGAATATGACGTAAGTGATGTTAGTTGTTCCAGTGGAGTGTACTACTGGCTGACGACACAAATCAGAGATTTCTCATCAGGGGTAGGAAGGGGACAGATCACTGTGTGTCCTGTTCTCGCGGCATGTCAGCACCAATTTTTGGGTCCCTGGAAGACTACGAACAGAACGGTGGGTTGGAGCACTGTGCCAAGTGGGAAACTGCACTGCAGATCATCAAGCACGACTGCCTTCGTGATGACATCCCCCCCTGCACCATGAACGAGGCTGGGGAGATCCAGATTCCTGCACTTTCTCCTGGTGCAACTGTGAAGCCTACCCAGAATCGGAAGATCGCTGTGTTTATGGAGTTCAAATCCAATGCCCCAGCCTTTGCCTCCGCCATCCATGTCAAACTCAACATCGGTGCCCTCGTTCTGGATGGGGACAAGGATGCATCGGTCCGGTTGCCTATCATTGACAAGTGGAAGCATGGCGAGGTCGTGAATGGGCTGCACATTAGGGTCCTGATCTTTACCAACGTTCTGAAGGCTGGTGTGAATCTGAGCGCTGCTGATCGATTGATTCTTATGGTGAGTCCCTCTCAGCGCATCAACATGTCATCCTTTTGCTTGACATTCACCTACCACTAGAATTCCCAATGGAGCCAGCAAGATACAGATCAGATCATTGCTAGAGTCCACAGGCAACCCCAGAAATCACCCGTCCATTCCTACCCTATGTGCACGGTGAACTCTGCTGATGCGTTCATGCTGAATACATCCAAGCATAAGGCACTCCAGCTTCAGCTTTTCACTAACCAGGCGGACAGAGAAGGTAAAGTCCTTTTTTGATCGTCCATCAGATTCTGAGACATACATACAGAACTGGAGGCAATAATTATAACTGGAAGCGCCCAAGCAGCCATGGATAGTGTGGAAGAGGGCACAGAAGAGTCGGTGGCTTCAACCTCCAAGAGGGGAAAGGGATCCTCTGATGCAACCAACACCAAGGGCAAGAGGTTGCGGGCAGATAAAGCGAGCACACCGGCCAGCTCTGATGCTAGCAGCTACAAGTTGCATCCAGCAAAAGCCAGAATTCCCCCCAGCGATGCAGATGACAAGGACAGTACGTAATTTAATTTGACCTTGGGAGAGATACGCATTGATGGATTCATATCCAACAGGCACCTCACAGGCAGATAACATGGGGAGCCAAAGTTGGAGTGGTAAGACTGCGCCTCTGCATCACCCCTCACGACTGGCATGCTGATTTAGAGTGTAGAGAACCAATCAGGCCGGATGGAGCCAACTGGTGACATGGGTGGTTCAGAGGGTTCAGATTTGGACGAGTTGCGACTGGGAGGCAAATACAGCAGTGGTCAGTGCAAGGGCAAATGATCACTGCATGTTGTCTAACGTGATTTTCCTTTTTTTAGGATCCAGAGGGTTGGGCATTGGCTCAAGGAGTGTGGGTCCTTCTGCCTCAGCCACTGCCCCAAGCCATGTTGCATCCACTCTTGGTCACGCTGTGCAAGGCCCAGCGATATCTACACCCAATCGCACCACTCAAGTGCCATCTACAACTCAGGGTACATTCATTGTACCAACTTCCTCAGTCTCATCTCGTCCTCGTCCTCGGCCACGTGTAACTGGGTTAGTGGTCACCAGGGACGCAGCCAGAGAAGCCACCAGGGAGGTCATCAGGGAAGCTAGTCCTCCAGAACTGCCTCGTTTCCTACCGCACACAAAGAGAGGCTGGGGGGGAAGGTTGTAGGCATGGAATAACACTGCCAACTGACCGATGGACTATTGGGGAAATAACTATACAATTTCCACAGAGTGTGTTAGAATTAAAAAAAAAAAAGTTTACAACGTCACCCAAATTCTAAAATCATAGCTGCTCATCGTCGAGAGCGATGGACTCATAATAGAGGGAAAAAAGTTACCTAGGAATGTCAAGTTTCAGGGCAATTGGCCCAGCGGTTGTGGAGAGGTGATGATATTTGCCTTACCACGATGATTCTGCATGGTGTCAAATGCCACATGAGCCTGCCGGTAGTGAGAAATGCCGGCCTTCAGGAGATTGCGAAGCCAGTGTGACAAAGTTTTGTGTCACAAGATTCTGATGCGGTCCTCTTTGGTCCTAACCGTCCCAGTCTCATGTTCTTTTTCGTGATCACACATGTGATGGTGGTCCAATCTTCCTCGCCTTCCAGTTACCCATTCCACTGACTAATCTGCTTGCTGAGGAAGCGATCCGCTCTCCTTCGCCTACCAACAATGCCCACCTGGCAGCCAGTCTGCAAGCATCAACCGTTCTTCGCCAGCCAGATGCAATGAAGATCCCAGTTAATGTCAACCTGCGAGCGCAAGGAATTTTGACCTCGAAAGGGGAGAAATGTAAGGCAATAGTGGAGACCTCCTTTGGAGCATGAGCAGGGATGAGTGACGTTCATCTATTTGTGGGGCTATACATGTTCACCATTTAGGGAGATGATGCCGCAAATGAGATCAGGATTGGGGGGGTTCTTTGGATGCAGGTTCCATGCAGTGGTTTTTGTATCTTTGGCTTCACGTGCGGTGCTTGCCAATCCACTCTGAAAAGCCATTCATTGTTCATGGAAATGAAGCGATCTCGACTTGGTCTTTCCCACAGAAATCAACTCGGATCTGTACTGGCCTGCAGTGTATTTGATTAAAATCGGAGTCGGAGGTCACACCAATCATGTTGCAGGAGTCCCTGGCTGGTAACCTGGAACTTAGATAGCTTCTGGATCTAACCACTGAAGTGGTCCATTCACGAAAACACTGTGCTCGAGCGCTGCAGATTCATGTTGTCAGCAAGATCACCTCTCCAAGCATCAACGATGACAAGGTGGGAACCTTCCCGCTTCTCCATTCACTCCTAATCATCCCATTGCCTCTGATGGCTCTCGAACAACTGTTGGTCCTTCGCATAGCCATGCTGTGCAGGAGCACAATATTGCAGTGCTCTCCTGCTAGAAAGTAAGCATTTGGGTTGGTGTTGTTGAAATGGCTAGTGCTGACTCCTTTACCACCTTTCCTTTCTCGCATCGACTTCCCCACAGATGCTGGTGACGGTTCCCACTCGCTCAACTGCTGGTGACCTATTCTGACCTAATCAGTCTGGATCAGCGGTGTAGTGGACCCGGCCCGCAGTGGGCCAGCAGCGAATGCGATTGCACAAGACAGACATGGCAGCCTGTAGTTACAAGCTACAAACAATGTTGAACCAATCCCAGCGCAAACACTTATCACTAAGCGCTGAATGCAAACAAAAGAAAAACAGTCGAAACAAGATACAAGGGCAGTCAATGGTACAGCAGGCGGCGATGGGGAGGGGTGGGATGCATGAAAGGGTAAGGCAGAACTAAGAATGAGAGCTAAAGAACAAACAAAGTCAAGTGCCTTAGTGAAGAAGTGAGTGGTTCGCAACAGGGAAAGACCCACAAGATCGCACGCGATGAATTGGTTGAAGATGCAGTGTAATTTTGCAGAGACTGGTGCTGCCTAGTCAGCATGCATAAGTTACAGGTCCCATCATGCCATGGGCCAACTTACCAGTTGGCCAAACCAAAGTGCGGGTGCAAGGACAGGTCCAGAGGATGGGGTAGTGCAAGGTCCCATCCGTTGGAGCAACTTGAATCCTGCCCAGGATCCAGGATTAAGTTAGGACCCGGATAGGTTTTCGTCCCTCGGTGCTGCAACAGCACAGGACATGGGGCCATCTCCAGGCCACGCAAGTGGGACACGATTAGACACGTGAAAAAAATTTGAACGCAGATTTATTAGGCCCTTATTCCTTATGCATGGGTCGAGCATATCAATTATGCCCAGTCTTCCAACTGGCCATCCTGCAAATTAGTTTCTTTATGACCCTGGAGGTGGCACTGCCGCTGAACTGAGATCCAACATATCTTTTGCCACAGTCAATGGCATCTGTGCAGAATTGTTTGCCATTAACCTGGAATGGACCAAACATGCGCTATCAGTCTACACCCAATGCCCCTCAAACATGATGCCCAAGAGAGGACGTGGTGGCATACATGGCTGGCGCCTTGATGAAGGTCAAGAGGCCATTGACGGTCCTAATGGATGTGAACACATGTGAATTTGGACTTAACGTAGATGTGTATAGTGTGAAGGTGTCTGCAACTCTTCAGCTTGACGAATATACTTAGGGTGCAGTTGCGGTTCGAAGTGTGCCTCCACTTTGATGACTCCAATCATCATTTCAACAAGTTTCGTGTTCCTCACCCGGGTTCTAATGTGGATGCCCAGGCGAAATGGTTGATGGACTCCACCAAGCGCACTCACTGGATGGTTGAAAACATTACAACTTGGGGGCCCTGCCTAGCTGAGTCCGACATTTTGGGCATTGCTGCAGCTTCCAAGCGAAAACGTTTGGTTGGAGCGATCCTGAAAATAATGGTAAAGGAAAGGCAGCCGCTGGGTCTTTGTGCCAGGAAAGGAAACTCCTGGGCAAGGGGTAGTAGAGAGCAGGGATTAATCCAAGATCATGGACCACAGGAATCATGATCTGTTAGAATTCTTGGTATAATGGCATACGCTACGACCAACTCACATTTGGTGATGTTGAGTCGTGTGGCATCTTAGATTTTCGCCAATTACCTTTCTTGGTGACACCCGTCCCAAAGTCAGTGCACATTCATAGCGCCTGACTATAAAATCTTAATTTTAGGGCAACCCAACCTTTCCTCAGTTCACGTACAACGGGACTGAGGTGTGTTGGTTAGATCTTGTTCATTCTTCATAAAACATGTATCTAACTTTCATACACCAGCGACAACATCACTAGTCCATCTTTTCGTCTTATATGATCATGTGCTGGCCCAGTGATTGTGCGCCAGATGACAGTCTGAGAACTTAACGTATTTTGCAAATGATGTATTGGACTGTTCTCAAGCCGAAGGGTATCAACTTGTTGGAATAAAGAGCCAGTCGGAGGGACTCATCTCAACTTGCAAGTGGCCAGCTGACTTACTTGGTGGCATCTCGTCGCTTTCACCTGCATGCACTGGATTTAAAAGGGACAGATCTTCTGGGCAAGATGAAATGGAAGACTGGGGAGTATATTGCCCAGTCCAGTAGCACATGAACTAGAGGAGAGTAATTACCTAGCGAGTATATCGCTGGTATACATGAATCAGTACAAGATGATGGACACAGTGAGAGGATAGTCAGACTCACCTCAGTGCCGTAGTGTGTGAACTGAGGAAAGAGTGGTGAGATTCAAAAATTCCTGCCTTGATCGCTAGGCCCTATGATTTTCTTTTTCTAACACAAGAAAACGATGCAACAACTGCATTCGCGACAATGTCGAGGTATGTTCATAGTTCTGTATTCATCATCCCTTACTCTAGTATCTCATTTCCCTTTTTAAACAAGGCTTTTTCTTCAAGGGCATTCCCTCGCCTATTCCCTTACAGGTGTAGAATACCCAAAGGAGAACAGGATCACCCCCCCACATTTATTGAACACATCGGATGGTGCTTACAGTATCATGATGGGTGTTTTTGCAGAGACCATTCGTTCCCTTGTTCCCTTTGGTATCTACCAACCACAGGGCCTCAATTCGGAGCAAAATCTGGAGTCAAACGATCAAATGGCCCCCCCAGTCTTTGGGTTACAATCAACCCAAGGAACCAAGTTTGTGTGGGGACAAGTCCATGCACCGCAAAAAGTCGGATTCTGTGGATTCTACCCAACAACGCACACTACATACCCACCTATGCTTCAATTGCTCATTCCCTCACTATCTAACACTCCATACACCCATTCCCTATTTTTCCATATTTTTCCCATCATTCCCGACAGTCCCAGGTCAATTTCCCACACCCAACCACACAGCCAATTTCACCCCCTCCCCAGACCTCCACAACTACACATCAAACATAGCCATTTTTCTGCCCGATGGTGATGCTCTACCTTCCCCCCTTCACTCATGGAGCATTTCCCAGAATGGAAACCCCATTGGTTCAGCACGGTGTAGAGCCTCACATGGTGTTGACAGCACCTGTCAATGGCCATATCTCAGGAACTACTGCACCAATCGGGACAAATGAGGGTTCGTTGGAAAGCTGGAGATGGGGAGGTTGCTGACGGGAGGATAGGCGGGCGCTGTAGCGAAGTGTTGCGGAGTTAACCCTTACAATTTCCATTTCGGATCCGTTGTCACAATTCCCCCATTCATTCTATATCTTTTATTGTTTCTCTGTCCCTGATTGGACATTCTTTATTTACAGTTGCCTATCGGCCCGTTTGCATTTCCCCATTGCATTCATTTTATTTCCAGCCCATATAAAATAGAGAAACCTTGTACATAACAAGTTAGTACTGAATAGACCCATGAAGTGTTAGTTTGAGGTTTTTACAGACCTAGTAGCACCCCTGGACCAAAACCCGACCTCCCAACCTGTACCTGCGCATCACTACAACCCTCCCCCTCTTCTCTGTCTCAAAGTCAAGGTGATCGACCCATTACAACATTTGAAGGAACCGAAGGACCAAATGCTATGGAAAGAATGCAAAACTTGGTGGCAGATCTGTATCTCACGCAGCAAATGCAAGTCCATGACAAGGAATGGACAGTACTGTTGACATGGGAAGTGCAAAGACCGACATATCAGGATGCTATGGAAACTGTTAGTAGGAAAAGGAGACCAGCTAGGAATGGACATGGGGGAAGAACCATGGCTGGAGCAGTGCCAGTGACATCGCATCATGCAGTGCAAATGCAATGGAACAACCGGCTTTGCATAGGCACTGCAAAAAGACAGGGAATCCGATTCCAAGCAGAGGATATTAAAATAGGAGCTATTATGCGTAAACTCAGTCTCCATATGGAGAACTAATATTATTGTTTTTTTTTTACCTATTACACATCAACTATAACATGAAAGTACAATGAGTTATATGCAAACATAGCAAGAAGGAAATGGTATCACCTCAAGGACAAACGATGGAATACTTGTGGCAGACATCGGAACACCATCAAGGGGAGCGTTGACACCATTTAGCACATACATAATAACACTATCACATGTAAGAGGATTGGGAAGGAGGACAAAAGGAGAGTGGGAGCAGACAACGGTGGGGGTGTAGTGCAGAATGGAGAAAGTAGACATGTGGAAAGGATCTGGCGAAGATGTAATGAGAATTGAGAAAGAAGATGACATAATTTCAGCATCGAAATTTCACTAATATTGCCATGGTGAAGAGACTCTTTTGGCAGCAACTGTTCCGAGAAAGGAAACACACATAGATCACAAGCGCTGCTAGACTCAACATCACCAATTGTGAGTTGGCCTCAGCATCATCCTGGTTCAGTACAACGGAGGAGGGTGGAGACCATGTGGTGAAGTTAACCTACAAGTTCTCATTTTTATGTTCAGGTGGCGCCAACAGTTATTGTGACAAAGTTTGTGTCACAACTGTGACAAAAGTGGTGATGCACAGGGGGAACAGAAATGTATCTGTGATGGCTTTTTGTCACAATTGTTGTGACACAAGCAGTGATTGCATACTCTATTTCTCCAGGGGGAAACAGAAATCACCACTTGTGTCACAATATTGTAACAAAATGTTGTCACAGAGGCATTCTGTTCCCCCTAGAGGAACAGAGTATGCATTACCGGTTGGGTCACAAAAATTGTGACACAAGTTGTCACTGCATTTTCTGTTCCCCCTGGAGGAACAGAGTATGCATCACTGGTTTGGTCACAAATATTGTGACACAAGTTGTCACCACATTTCTGTTCCTCTAAAGGGATCTGTGTGCTTTCGTCAGCTTGAGGAAAGCCTATTGCAATAGAAAGAGTGTCAGCACCTCCAAGAGGAACAGAAGTGCATCTGTCACAAAGTTTTGTCACAAGATTGTGACACAAACGGTGATGCATACTCTGTTCCTCCAAGGGGAACAGAAATGTACCACTATGCTTTCGTCAGCTTGAGGAAAGCCTATTGCAATAGAAGGAGTGTTGGCACCTCCAGGAGGAACAGAAATACAGTGACAACTTGAGTCACAATTTTTGTGACACAACAAGCAGTGATGCACACTCTGTTCCTCCAGGGGGAACAGAAAATGCAGTGACAACTTGTGTCACAATTTTTGTGACTCAACCGGTGATGCATACTCTGTTCCTCTAGGGGGAACAGAATGCCTCTGCGACTACATTTTGTTACAATATTGTGACACAAGTGGTGATGCACACTCTGTTCCTCCAGGGGGAACAGAATGCCTCTGTGATGACATTTTGTTACAATATTGTGACACAAGTGGTGATGCACACTCTGTTCCTCCAGGGGGAACAGAAGTGTGTCTGTGACAACATTTTGTTACAATATTGTGACACAAGCGGTGGTGCACACTCTGTTCCTCTAGGGGGAACAGAAGTGCATCTGTGACGACAATTTTTGTCACACAAGCGGTGATGCATACTCTGTTCCTCCAAGGGGAACAGAAGTGCATCTGTGACAACTTGTGTCACAATATTTTTGTGACCCAACCGGTGATGCATACTCTGTTCCTCCAGGGGGTACAAAAATGTGCAAGCCAAAGTAAAACTTGCTAGGGTGCCCTACTGCTTGATGCCCTAGCGCTAGGGCAAGCTGAACCTGGTCCCTAGGAATTTTTTGACCCTAGGGCAGGATGACCCAGGTTAGGGCTAGGGATCCTGCCCTAGGGATTTTTCAAACCCTGGAACCCTAGGCCCCCTCTTAAGATCATCCAGGTCCGTGTTGGTTGAAAAATGATGCATGCAATTTACATCCAGGCCCTCCTTTGTAGTTATGAGGACCCACCCTTCTCTTGTTCAATGGACCCGCTCTTTTCGTGTCCTATTAATAATGCACCCTTACATGTAGATAAGTTTCGACCTGACTATTCAACCCTGGAATGGTGTATTTGGACTGAGGCATTGCAACAATTAATGCAACATTGCGATGATCGTTCGCTGACATGTCCCATTTGAAGCGATATTCAGGGTATTTTCTCCTTAGCTTAATGAGTGAACAAAGACTCCATCGATCCTGACTCCGGCTGTGTTCAGAACATCTCTTAAATGTCTCTTAGCCATTATGTGGTTGTACAGAATAGGTGTATGTACGGAGTTGGCTGGATTTGTTGTTTTCGACCAGACTCGTACCCAGTCGTTTTTGCTCTGTGGATGCGTGCAGCACACTGCAATGTGGAAATGTAACTAAGTAACTTTTGTATTCAATGTAAAGTCACGTTCTGCTTTCAATACAAAGAGTCACATGCTATGGGGATAAACTCAAGTCTGATCACCTACTCCGAAAATTTGTGTGCGACACTTCACTCTAACGACTGGTACACATTGGCAGTGGCAGTACACTTAGGCATTTGCCGAATTTGCCGCCCGATCCCTCTTGAGCCCACTTACATTGCCTTCCAAGCTCGCACTCTCAGATCTCCTCATGCCTTCCTCAGAGAGGCACACACACTCAGTCTGGCCACCCCCAGTTGATTTCATCATAGCTAAGAGTGAGCAGGAATGGAAGAAGCGAGCATGCCGCTTCCAGGCTGAAATTGTGCATTTTTTGCTTCGGAAGCCTAAAAAGGACTTGGTTTCTACTGCCACTACAGGAAGTGGAAAAACATATATTTTCTTCCTCCTCCCTTCAGCAGTTGTGTATGATTTTTTTCGGGGTGAAGCTGGAACTCATATGGTGGTTCCCCAAGTCCTGATCGTAGTTCAGGCAGGTATTCCTCAATGAATGTCGACACGATATGCCATTGACAATGTTCCTTCAGTCGCTGGCCTGCAGCCATTTTGGGGAAAATATCCTCATATGTTGTACCTTGGAATGGATTAATTCCTAGTTCATTGTTAGGGCTCCGCTCCCACAAGTATTTTGCATACTCAAGATCTATGGGTAGTACGCCATTGTGCATGTTGAGGAACAGTCCGGTAGTGATACTTTCAAACATCTTCTCATTGAGATCAGTTGGCTGCCCCACACCGAACTTGAAGTCACAGTTGTCGTATGCAATATTGACCACCCTTGTTGCCCCAAGGGTCTTATTGGTTTGTTTCTGGTTGTTGATAAGTGACTCGTGTAAGTTCTCGATGGAAGTGGGCGAAACAGCAATCCCAATGTGTGCAGCCCACTGTCGGATGGACCTGGATGTGTTGGATGCTGCAAGGTAAAATGCATGCTTGGTCTGTAACGCATTACATTTGTCATTGGAGCTGTGGATCAAGATGGAAAGGATGACGGTGGTCTTCTGTTAAGGGTAAGTCCTTGACCTTAGGGAAATTGCTATAGTACTCACCACATCGAATAAATGACTATTTCTTACCGTGGTATTGCGGTGCTTGTGGTCATTGTCCCCAAATTGCTCCTCAAGTTCTCCCCCTACTTCAGTTGTCACCATGGCATCCCTGGTAATTCCATATTTTCTCCGTCTGCGCTGTTTTCCATCGGTGTTTAGTAGCTGATGTATGGCTTTCCATAAGATCGGTGCCTTCTGTTGGAAAGTAACCTTCAGCACGCTGATCCGGCTGGCCTCAAGCTGTTCTGCTCGCATCCTAGAGATGCTCATATGAAGCCCAGCAGCCTTATCTGAAAGGTCTTGCATTTCTTTCTCATACATTGACTGTACAATATCTAGAATCCATTCCTTGAGATCGGGATGTTGTCCTAGATCATTCTCAAGGTTCCATCGGTAGTCGCTGTAGTGTGTTGAGGCACAAATTGTGATAAGCAAAGTAGAGAGTGAGATTCCCTCCCTACTCATGAAACTCAAGACCTTTTCTTTTTTTTTTGGTGGAACCCCAGTAGCTTTCGCGATACATTTTCATGTATTTGGGGTTTGTATAGGGAGGTAGGTCCCGTGGAGTAGATAGGTTTGTGGGAGTGTTGGACTGCCACCGCGGGGAAATGCGTTACGCACTGGCCAGGTGTCGGCGCTGTGTGGGACTCCCAGACCCGGGGGGGTCCGGTATACCCACTAAAACCCCGATGCTGTTGAGCCAGTTGTCCGGTAGTATGTCTTTGTTGTGAAGGTTCCCACTCCAGGTAAGCAGGACTGTTTTGGCCGGCAGGGCTTTCCGGCTGTACTTCTTACGGTTTGTGAGGGCAATGTCTTGCTGGAGCTTGTCGTTGAGGCCGGCTTTCAGGGCATTTCTTACTTCTCTTAGTGAGATTTGCGGGTGATCGGCATCTATAACTCTGCAGCATCTGGTCTTCCAGACTTGCCATGCACATTCTAGGACTACAATTCGGTACAGTCTGGTTTCGCCCATCCTTACTTTACCGTTGGTGTTCATTATCTTGGTTAGTGGGGCAGCCATTATGTGTGAGGTGTTTAGGTCGTTAGGCCATTCTATTTTCTGGTGATCGCATATCGCCTTGGCTGTGGACCAAACCCAGGTGCCGTGATTGAGGGGACATTCAAAGAGTATGTGTGTCATTGATTCTGTTTGTTGGCACCCATTGCATTCACCACGGTGTTCGAAGCCTAGGATTTTATTCCAGTAGTTGCCGATCTTGAGGCAGCTATGGGTTAGTTTCCATACAAAGTTGCGGATTTCGGGGGAGACATCTTTATGGTTTTTCCCTAGGTTCTCCCAGATCTTGTTTTGTGTGGGGGAGTCATTGTTCATACTCGCCAGGGTCGTTTGGATTTTGGTGATGTTGTTAAGCGTTGCTATTTTCCATACCGGGTTTTTCGCTAATCTGGTTCTGCATATTAGTCTTGTTGCTGTGGACTGTTTTAGGGAAATTAGGCGGGCACCGCTCGGTATGTGGGGGAGGGGGTCAGGAGCCAGTTGTGCTCCTATTGCAGCAAGGTTGTCCGCTTCTTCGTTTCCACAGATCCCAGCATGGCCTTTTAGCCATTCGAATGTGGTAGGGGTGAGTCTGGATCTTAATGCGCTTACTGTTAGTTTGGTGATGTATTGATTCTTGGCATAGGCGTAGTCTGAGTCTTCTAAGGATTCGAGGTTGTCACAGAGGGTGCTGATGCACCATTGTGAGTCGGCCTTGATGTGGAGGTTGGATGACGGGGGTACGGATATCACGGCATAGTGTATGGCCAGCATTTTGGCTGTATTATTAGATTGTGGGAGATGGGGGTTAATTCTTTTGCTGGTATTTCGGGGGTTGTTTGGGCCGTACCACACTCCGAAGCCGGCTGTGGCATTTGTGTTCCCGTTTAGGGAGCAGGATCCATCTGCATATGCTATCTCGTCATTAGGTTGTAGGAGATGGGGGGTGGGGGTGATTGGGAGTTCTGGGGGGGGTCTGCCGAATACCCTATAGTGGTGGTCAAGTGGCGTGCAGGAACTGGGGGCCAGGTGGAAGATTTTAATGGCCATTGGGTCCCCGGCTATGTGTTGTCTGGCCGTTTCTCTGGGATTGCGGTCCGGTTGGGAGAGGAGGTGTGAGTCGCTGTAGGGGTTGTAGTGGAGGTCAAGGTTCGTGGATATTTTTGTCGCCATTTGGTAACAAGCGTCAGGGTTCTTACAGCCGTTAGCTTTGTAGGACTGGCACGGTGTGCAGGGACATTTGGTTTTTTTGGTTGGGTCGTGGCATGGGTTTTCTTGGTGGTCTGTTTGGATGATTAGATCGCCCACCCGTTTGCATCCATGAGTTGCCCTCAGGCAGCATGCCGGTTTTGAGCGGTCGCTGATTTGGGTGTTGTCTCTCAGGCCCGGATGGGCCCAGGCTGGTAAGTTGAGTTTGGTGTCTAGGTCGATTGTCGGGTTTTCTAATCTAAGGTTGTATTTTGCACCGATGTTTAGAGAGTTGTGGAGTTCGGCTGGGATGTTTCTTCGGTGGGTCCGGGCGTTAAGGAAGGGTTTCTGGATGAGGACCTCTGTGATGATGGGGTATGCTGGGTTTTGGGGCTGTTGGTTTTTCGGGAGAGTAGCCATCAGGATTGCTTCAGCAGCGTCTGGGGCCGGGGGTCTGTTGGGTGATCTGTCGAGGATTTTTTGGAGTTTGATGAGGTGGATCGCCTTGTTCCTGTCTTGTAAGTTTAGGACATTTTTACCGCCTTGATCTCTTGGACTATTCAGCTGGTTCATGCTGATTGGGGGGGGGGCTGTCTGAGTTCCATATGAATTCACGTATTCTTCTGTTCAGGTTTCTTTCCACGTCTTTTGGCATTCCTTGGGCCCGGGTGTGAAATTGGGTCATACCTCTGATGGTCATCTGGATAATTAGGCGTCTACCTTCGATGGATGGGTGGGTTTTGTTCCATTGGGTGAGTGATTTCTCGATGTTGGCTGTGATCGTGGGCCAGGGGTCTTTATGGTTGGGCTTGTTCCTGCATTGGGCCCCTAGGTATCTCATAGTTTGTCCATCCTTTAGTATGGTTATTGATTCATCTAGCTTGTCGCTGGAGGAGGGGTTAATGGATCTCTCGCTGTGGGCCCATTTGCGGAAGTCTGGTGAGCCGACAGGGAGGACAACTGTCTTTTCTTGGTTGAACTTTGCCCCAGAGGCAATGCACCAGCGATCTAATGTCGTGAGTAGGTCATTCAGGTCATCATCTTTGGAGAGGAAGATAGCCATGTCATCGGCAAAGAGGGATATTATGACTCTTTGTGAGATTGTGGGTGTTTTGACTTCTAGTCCTTTGAGGGACGGAGATTCTCTCAGGGCAATTGATAAGGGTTCTATGGCGATGTTGAACAGGAGGCATGATAGTGGGTCACCTTGGTGTACCCCTCTGGTTATTGGGAAGTCTTTACTGATTTCGCCATTTAGGATTACTTTAGTCTTGGCTTCGGAATAGAGGTTTCTGATTGTTGATATTAGTTCTGGTGGGATTCCCATGGTTTCCATGACCCTCCAGAGGTAATCATGGCGGATGCGGTCATTCGCCTTTTCTTGGTCGAGGGCAATGATTGCGCTGTCCTGTCCGGTTAGTTCACACAGGTCCATCATGCGATTTATGAGGTCAATTTGGTCAAAAATGCTTTGGCCTTTCATGAAGGCTGCTTGGCATTTGTGGATAAGGAGGGGAGCTATCGGGGATAGCTTATTCATGAGGGCTGTCGTGATGATCTTATATTCAGCGTTTAGTACAGTTATGGGCTTGTAGTTTTCGATTTCTCTTTTATCTTTTTTTTTGTAGAGTGGGCATAGCCATCCTTCCAAGAATTGTGGGCATGAGGTGCCATTTTTTTCGATGTCGTTGGCTAGGAGAGTTAGGAGTTTTACTACGTGAAGGCCTTGGTTATCATTTTTCCACTTTTCCCACCTGGAGTTCAGGTTTTTGTATAGCTCGGTGGGTATTCCGTTCAAGCCAGGAGCTTTTTCGTTAGGGGATTGTTTTAGTGCTTTGTCTATATCTGCAAGACTTAGCGGGGTGGCCAGGTCTGAGTGTATTTCCGGGGGGATGTGGTTCCGGATGAGGTTGAGGGTGTTCGTAATGTGGGTTTCCCTTGCTTCCTGGTGGGTGGTTAAGTCTCTGTTTTGCACATTGTTGTAGTGGTTGGCAGCGATATTTGTCATTTCTTCCGATTTGGATGTGTATGCTGGTGGGTTGGAGTCCGGGATTCTCAGTTCGGATATTGTGTCGCGTGGTTTGTTTTCCTTCCCCCATTTGCACCAGTACTTGTTGGTTGTTTCGCTTAGGAGTCTTTTGTTTGCCCCTGCATTAGCTCTTGATTTAGTTTGTTTCAGTTTTTCGATTTCATTTATTCTTTTGGTTAGGTTTTGTATCTGGAGTTGTGTCATTTCTGTTAGGGTCTCGTTGGAGGAGGTCAGCCTTGACATTGCCTTGTCACGTCTGTGTGTGAGGCGCCTTACTTCCGAGTTGAGTTTACCTGCTTTTATTTTTGTGATTTTTCTGGCTAGGTGCATCACAGCTGATATGAAGTCTTGGAAGGTGTTCTGGGTGTTGTTGTTCCTGGCTATTTCGTCTAGGGCCTCATTGCTGATAGTTTCGACTTCATGTAGGAAGTTTTGGTCTTTGGTCAGGTAAAGGGGAATGGCCCATCTTGTCATATCCGTGCATACCCGACCCCAACCCAACTTCCCAACCTCCACCCTCTTCACCTCCGGAGTCATAACCTACCACTGCCGTTCCGATACTCACCTTCGGTCCTGGCAACACACCTCCTTCCACCCCCCCATGCCACCTCTACTCCTCCTTACCTCTCCGACCTTATCTCCATCCGCTCCAATACTCACCTCGGACCGAACACTGCCCCTCTCGCCACCCTCCTACTACTCCTCCTCCTCCTACTCCACTCCCCCTTCACAACACCTCCACCCTCCCGTCACCCTCCTACGCTTCCCCCATCCACTCCGATACTCACCTTTGGACCTGACAACTCTCCTTTCCGCCACTCCTTCTTCCTTACCTTTCCCCTCTCTCCTTCCTCTGTTACTCCTCCACCACCCTTCCACCAAGTTACGACCTTCCACCGCTGTCCCGTACTTCGTACTCGGACACCGCTTGTACCTTTGCTCTGAGCCTCCGTCATAGTCCCTACCTCGGACTTTGACTCCACCTCGGTCTTAGTCCATTGCATTGGTGACCTCATACTACGTAAACACCATTGCCAATATCCCTCGGACTTTCAACCCCACCTCCATAAGCTCCGTAAACTCCGCAACCCCTGAGCTTTGTGGATCGCCTTCAGCACTTTCGCCGCTTGTAATGTATCTCTCGCGTTTACCCCTCATCCCTATTTGGACTACTGCTTCTTCCCATTCTAGCCAGTTAGTCATCATCCCCACTTCTCCTCATCCTCCTGCCCCTCTGGGCCTCACCCTCCCTACCTCCTTTTGGATGTATCACAGGTCCTGCCTTATGACCTTCAGTACCGCTCCGCTTCTTCTACCCTTTGTTCCCGTTCAGACGTCTTCGTTCCAATTCGGCTTCCCTTTGTTTCCTTGTGCTCTTGCCCCCTCCATTATATATATCGGCGCTTGTACATACTCATTTTGGTTCAGTCCAAAATCGACCTGAAATGCCCCCTAGAGACTTCCTGCTCACCTACTGTGAAATTAAGGACCAAATGGACAAACAGCAATGGCACAGCGCTCCACTTGAGTCGCTGAGGCCAAGGTCCCTCCATGCTAAGTCTCCGATTCCACTCCGGAGTCGTCTGTATCAGCCCCGTTCTAACACATCTTCCTTTCCCGATTGTGGTAGCGCAGTTGTCTCTGAGTTCCACTGAGATGAGTTGGTGGTCGGCAGTGGATAGGCCCGGGCTGGATATTTCCCATGTGTAGGCTTTTTCTCTGATAGTGTCAGATGCGTATATTTGGTCAATTCTGGAGAGGGATGTCCCTGTGGAGTGGCCGAAGGTGAAGTTTTTTTCGGGGGCTGGGTGTGAGTCCCTCCAGCTGTCTGTTAGGTTGTTTGGGGATGTGAAGTTGTGGAAGGATGCTACTGTTGTTTCCGGGTCTGGGTGTGGCGGAAGTCTGTTGATTGCTTCTTCTACCATGTTGAAGTCCCCAAGCATAATGTCGATGGAGGTGCTGTGAAGGTTCTGTTGGAGTGTCCTCCAGAACTGGGAGTTCTCGTGGTGGGGGTTAGGATTTTGATAGGGGAGTTGGGTGGCCAGTCTATTTCTATGAGGAGGGTGCGGCCGGGTATAATGTTTATGTTTTTATTAATTATGATAGCAACACCACCTGCGCGGGTGTGATCTGGGTTAAAGGAGTGGGTGATTGTCCACTCTGGGTCATAGGTACTGTCTAAGTATTCTTGTTGTATTTGGTCGGTGTGGGTTTCGGAGAGACACATGATGCCAAATCTTTCTTGTTTCATTTTTTGTAGGAGGGTAGTCCATTTGTATTTGGTGGAGGAGCTATTTGCGCCCTTGATGTTGAGGGCGCCTATTTTTAGGCTGGGGGGGCCATTTTGGGGGGAGGGGTTGCCTCCTCTTAGGCAGAGGGGACAGTGGGTTGGGGCCATTTTCAGTTCCTCTGCCTCTGTCCTTGGACATTTGGAAAACGGTTGAAGCCGGCAGTCCTCTAGAGGCAGAGGGAGGAGGCCATTTACCGGTTGAGTTCATTTCAGGGCCTGATTGGGGGTCCTGTGTTGGTTGTTTGTGTTAACTTTTTCGCTGGCATTTGTTTGTACACCCCCTCCTGGTTGCCAGCCATGGAGGGGGCAGGGAGAGAAGAGGGGGTTGGGGTGGGCTGGTGTGCTTTCCTGTCACCTTGCGGTCCAGTAAATTTGGGCATCCTTAGCCAAGGCTGCTTGCCTGTGTTTAGTTTTTATTTCAGTTCACTCATGAGTTAAATGTTTCAGGCAGTGTATTTTACATGAAGCTAGAAGGGATTGGGTAGCTTACATAGCTTTACTTTTTAGTGGTCATTTTAGGTGTAGTGCCAGCCACGTCCTCGATAGCGTCCTGGGTTTCTGCCGCGTCCCCAATTTGCCAGGTGGGGCCGGGACAGATCAACAGAGTTTGGTGTAGGGGGATTTTCTGGGCTCGGGTTGAGTTCACGCCAGATATAGTGCTCATAGATTGGGCAAACAGCAAATGTGTGGTCCAACCCTTTGCAAGTATGGCAGTATATGTGGGAGCTGCTGGCGGACCCGTTGTTACTTGTAGGGGTGGAGAATGTGGTTTCTCTGAATAGTCGGACCCATTGGTCATAGCTGGTGTTCAGGACACCGGGGGTGGGGTCGGGAACTTCGAAGAATGGGGGGGGAAGGTGGATTTCCCAAAGCGTTACATTGGCATCAGAGGTTGGGTTTCTTCGTTCAGACGGGTTGAGGCGGTTCCCATGGTTGGATGCAGCATACCCACGGGGGATAACAGTGCAGCTGGTAGCTATGCGGTTTATGTCATCAACATGTAGGTTCGCTCTTTCTAGGAAGGTTCTGAATGTGGATCTTTGGTCAAGGATTCTCTGAGTGATCGCGTTTTCTATGTCACCAGTTTCGTTTAAGTTGGCTCCCAAGCCACGCAGGGATATAACATAGTTAGTGGGCCGGTAGTTGGCGAAGTCGATTGCTATGAAACATACCGCACGGCTCATCCATAGGTGGCCAGCGATAAGGGTGTTGATGTGTGAGGGGTGGAGGCCCTCAACAAGGAAGCCCCAAGGGGTTCCTGTCTGGTCGTGTGATCGGGCGGTTGGGGGACGGATGATTATATTCAGGCTTGATTGGGGAAAGGCCCTTTTGAGGAAAGTGGCCAGGTTATTCCTAAATTTTTTGTCGCCCTCTGTGCTGTGTTTGGCGTCAAGCGGGTATGTTAAGACAGTTCTTGGAATGGTCTTCCACTGTTCATGGCGGTCTTCACTGAGGTTTGCAAGGATTCTTGCCGGCCGTGCACCGTGGGCGCGGAAGTCAGCGAGTTCGCCATCAAGGTCGGTGTAGTTGAAGATTTCGTTGCCGTCATGTGGGCGCTGAGCAGCTGCAGTTACTGGGTCAGGGGCATCTGCTACGGCTGGGGGGCGGGTGATACGTGGCGGGTTTGGGGGGGGGAGTTGCAGGGCTCGTGGAGGTAGGGACTGTCGCGCGGTTTGTGGTGTTATTTGTCCTCCCTTCGCTCTCGGGGGAGGGGGCGCGAGTTCAGGACCTTGGATGTTGGCCGAGTCTGGGGATCTGTGGCGTTTGGCCACCTCCAGAATGGAGGTGATAGATGGGAGTGTGGTGGTGGGAGACGCGAGTGTGGTTAAGTCCTTTTCGATGTTGTTAGGAGTGCTTTGTTGGTGCGTCCCCATAAGGTCATCTATCATGGTGTCATCCGCCCCAATGGAGCTGAGGGGAGACAGCGAGCGTTGATGGTCGTTAAGGTTGTTACGTTTACTTTGCATGTTTGTGACTTGGGGAACCACTGTTGAGAGAAGTTTTGTGTATGTTACGGCTTTATTTAGTAGGAGTTTGCGGGGAGACACACCGTTGTGGCGTTCTACCGCTAGTATGATTTTTCTGTGGGACGAGAGGTACTGGTGTATTTGTACTTCGTGGCACCGCCAACCTAATCCTTGCGGGATTACCCGGGCACCGGGGAACTGCATAGTGGTTAGCGTTCCGACCGGGTGTACCCAACTCCTAGCCCCTTCCGGATGGGGACCTGACAGTGTACTGGGGCGTATTTTGGTTGCCCTGTCGAGGTCAAGGGGTCTTTGCCAGCGTCACGTCCGGTTTTCTAGTGGTTCCCTTTAGTCATTCATATTTTTGTTTTCCGAGTTGTATTTGTTGTTCTTAGTTGTTTTTCTCTCCCTAGTTTAACGACGTCGCGGTCGCTCAAGACCTTTTCAGTGCTGTTTAGGGCGCTAGTCATGGAGATCGAGGCTAAGTGGGCTCAAGAGGGATCGGGCGGCAAATTCGGCAAATGCCTAAGTGTACTGCCACTGCCAATGTGTACCAGTCGTTAGAGCGAAGTGTCGCGCGCAAATTTTCGGAGTAGGTGATCGGACTTGAGTTTATCCCCGTAGCATGTGACTCTTTGTATTGAAAGCAGAACGTGACTTTACATTGAATACAAAAGTTACTTAGTTACATTTCCACATTGCAGTGCGCTGCGCGCGTCCACGGAGCGAAAACGACTGGGTACGAGTCTGGTTTTCGACAATACCGAGCGAGATCCTCCACTCAATGAGTGTACCTCAAGAAGAACAGAATGAGGGGAGCACCACCAATACCGCCAAAGGGATTCAGAAAACTCCCATTCGTGGTGGATCAAGGCCCAGCTCGAGCTCGGTCAGTCAATCTCGTTTGCTGACTGGAACTTTGAAATCCTATCGGTGTGACATCCCTCTTTCGTTTTGCCTCTCTGGTGATAACACGACGTCAGGGCGGAAGAAATGGAAGAGCCCATCCGTGTCGACTTGGAGAGTGCCCAGAAATGCAAGGCGGTTGACATGATCGACTTTTTGCTCGCGTTCTGCCTGTCGGGAAAGGGCAAATCTATCCCCGTTCGTGATGAGCGGGTGCTGTTATCTGCCTTTGAGAAGGTGAAGGAAGTAGCAAATCAGGAAGGGACCACCCTGAGGACTGAGCTCTCTAAGTTGTAAGTACGGCCATGACTCCCTAGGCGCGGGACTAACTCACTGTAAGCCTCAAAGCCGGGACAGAGGCAGAAATGTACGATCCATTTGTAATCGCCTCTAACTATGCCCTAGATCAACTTTCGAAAGTCGATATCCAAGGGTTGCCTCAGTACTCTGCCGACAAACAGATCGTCTTCGTTTGTAACCACAACCACACGGTGAAGTCCCTCGATCTTAACCGGGATTGCCGGACTAGACCAGATATCGTCCTACTTCAATGGGAATCCTTTAGAAACCTAGCCTGCAATGCTTCCGATACGTACTCCTGCACTTACGGGACGCAGATGTGTACCGCAGGCTCCAAAAACCTGGAGCTGGCATGGAAAAAAGTCCGATCAACGGTAGAAGTGAAATTTGACAGATTACCGAAGCAAGTTAGCCCGATGAGGTCATTCAACAACAACTTTAAAGACCTCAAGGAATCAGAGTTGTGTTCCTCGTTCGATAATGACGTCTCATCTACTGGGTTTATCCGACATGTGCAACCTGAGCTCAAATGCGAGTGCGCGCCTCTCAAAAGCGATCTGTTACTTATTTTCCTGGGCAGATGGCTCCAGGGGATCGGATAGGGTGGCCGCGAGGAAGGGCCCAGTCACGTCGGAACATATCTCAGAATGGGCGTACTCTCGCATGAAGCGCAAGACAGAAGCGCTCAATGACCACAATACGACCAAACGATCCAAGACTGGGGGGGATGCTGCAGGAAGTTCCGAACGTCCGGCGGTTCCGCAGAAGCATCCAGTCCACATTCAGAATGGGATCTACGCTGCAGAGAGGCTCTCCTGCTCCCTTGACATCACTCACGCTATCAACTTCATTTTACAAGGCGAGATTCAGCCCCGTAAATCCCGTCAAGTGTAACTCAGGCTATAATGTTTCAGGGAGCAAAATATACATTACATGGTCGGATAGGCAGAGTGTTATTCGAACGGGGGGCTTCGACATCACCAATGACCTGCCTCACTTCCTTCTGGTCCTACTCATTATGCAAAGGTTCGATCTGGCCCGCTGGGGTTTTTTCACTGCGTTCGAGGGGTCGAGTATCTACCCCGAACGAGGGCCCAAGGATTCAGTCTTTTTCAAAGCCACCTTCATCCAGGATGCTACGATTCATATCTTTCCTGATGATGATCTTATCTATGGTGGGGTTAATCTGACGGGCCGTTCGACCGTTGTAGCTGGGGCCAGGAAGGCTGACGGTTCGAATCCGAATACTTCTGTGGATATTCGAGAAGCCAACAACTTGGTCACCAAGGCTTCCTGGCCAGAGGAATCGCGGGCTAGTGAGGTGAAGATCATCGAGCGGGCGATGCAAATTGGTAAAACCAACAGCCTAGTGGAGGATCACATCCCCACGATGCATGGCAACATAGACCCTCCGTATGTAACATGTTCGACGAGGTTCATCCGGGAGTTTCTGAAGCTAGACACGACTGGGGCGCGACTGCTTCGCCTCATCATTCTCGACCGTTTGGGGGAGCTCAAGCATCTAGATGAGGAAGACGTGCTAATCGCATATTTGGACTGTTTCTTCTGTATGTTGTGTTTCCATTTTTTTGTGCTGTCCCTCGGCATTCAATCGCGGCAGGTCATTGGGGATTGTGGGAAGGGAACCTTTGCCATGGAGATATCAGCACAGGGAACCTGATGTACAAGCCAGGTACGAACCGCGGAGTTCTTATCGACTTCGACCTTGGTCTATTGGACAAACAGAAGGGACCGAGTGGGAAGGACAACACTGGAACTATGCCGTTCATGGCCCTGGATCTCCTCAGTGTAGAAGCACTCAAGGGCTCGGTTCCACGTCTGTACCGACACGATTCGGAGTCTTTTGCCTGGTGTCTCATTTACATTTGCATCTGCATGGATAGAGGAGATGATGGCAAAATTCTCACCATCAGTCCTCATCCTTTGTCATCATGGTTCAAGGACCCAGGTAACTGTCTTGCTTCGAAGACTGCAATAGAAACCGCAACCCTTCTTGTGAGGGCTCCCCTTCACCAACGGTACACAGATTTTGCTGCAGAGTTACACGATTACTGGGTTCAGCGGTTCAATCGCCAAACACGGTTCAATCGCCAAATGGCTAAGAAATCAGTCCTGTTTGATCATGATCCATTCAAGGAGGATTTATCTGAAGACGTCCCGGAAGTTTTGCTGGCCAAGGATAGCAAAGCCACTCCGGAAGAGTACAAAGAACCCTCGGATTTGGAGTCATTCAGGGATGTCTGTCTGCTAATCCCTCCACACCGCCATGTCATTCCGAAGTCCAAGGGAAAGATATTTGCTGGAATAATGGGACTCGTGGCTAATCGGTACCTGAACTAGCTCTATTTATATGTAATAATATTCAATGCCCATCGTTGCCGGGATTGTCCCATTTGATGGGAACTCGTGTGGCCATGTGATGTTACTTTGCTTGCAAGGTCACTTTCCAATGTCTCCTCATTCACGCTCTTCAATCTTTCATCTTCAACCTCCAATATTTCACATGTTAGTTGTCTGGACAGCTTCTCATCAAACACTCGCAAAAGTCAGGTATCACAGCCTGAGCTCCGCGATAATGCCATGCAAGTGTTGAATGGTGTCAGTCCTCCTGTTGGGAGAAAATGAAGACTCGTTACTTTGTAACTCCCGTCAACGCTGATGATGAAGAGCAAGATCAACAAGGTATCTTAAGGAAAACAGAGGGAGCGGAATCTATAGGAGTTGAGTACTGAGATGCTCATCAAGAATGAGATGAAGGTGTTTACCTCCTTATATCTAACCTGTATCTAACGTCCATTGAAAAAGAGGAAATAAAAATCACTACTCCAATGGGACCTGCTGGCAACCACTAGTGCCTTGTGTCAGGATAGGACGTTCCTTGGATAGGTCTGATCACTATCCAGGCCATGCTGTCGGGTGGAGCTTGGTGTTCCAGGTCATCCGATGGTGGGTTGGAGACAGACTGGAGGTGGGGCGGAGCTCTGAGGGTGATGGGGTGTTGAAGGGACTCGGCTTCAGTGACTCGGAATGGAGCGCTGCACCTGGTACATTCTTGTTGTCCCCAATTTGTCAGGGGAGCTGGCAACGGAGGAACCGAGGCTGCCAGCAGAAGGGGCTTCCATTCCAGCCCCCCCTCACTACTTAACAGTGGAGGCATTAGCAAGGGTCAATCATTTGTCATGCAATTCTTTTGGGTGTTATACCAAGGCATCTCTAGGAGCGCTGTAATGGGTCTATCACCACTAGACTGGAGACAGAAGAGAGGGGGAGTTGGTTGGGTTATAGGATGCTTTTTGGACTGGGATGCTCATTGGATGCTTGACCTTGGGGGTCAGACTTTGGAGGTGCTGATGTTGATTGGAGGTCTTACACAGCAAAGTGCTGACACTGTCAGCCCAGGTCTGACTGCAACCAACCACCCACTATTATAGGTTAAAAACACCCACTGGTTTGGGTTGGGGGGGACCCTCGGGGCCCTCTCACAATCCCCCCTATCGTACACAACTTTGAACTATTGAAATGACAGAAGCCAAACCAAACAACATGTATCATTGGATTTCACCATATGTTTGATTTGCAATCATTTGAGTGACATGGTATCTCAATCACACATCAAAAGACAACATGATAATAATTGCGTGCAAGATTTGATCATGGGTCAATGTACGATGAGTTATATGTAAAGGTGTTGATATACTTGAGGGTTGTTGTATTATTGAGTGCGCATGAAAAGACGACATGATAATTTTCTGCCAAATTTGATGATGGGTCAATATACAGTTGTTATATAACGGTGTTGGTATGGTTGTATTCCCAAGCGTGCATGAAAAGACGACATGATAATTTTCTGCAAGATTTGATGATGGGTCAATATACATTGTTATATACCGGTGTTGGTATATTTGAGGGGATGTTGTATTCCCAAGCATGTGTGAAAAGACAACATGATAATAAATAATTTTCTGCAAGATTTGATGATGGGTCAATATACAATGTTATATCATGGTGTTGGTATATTTAAGGGATGTTGTATTCCCAAGCGCGCATGAAAAGATGATATTATTTCCTACAGAACCCGGCAACGTTTCCTAGGACGAGCACTCAGCCCAGGATTCTCTGCTTCATCTTCTGATGACTCAGAATCAGCACGGAGGGATGCCTCTGAAGCTTTGTGTGCCAAAGAAGTGGAGGGCACTCGCTCCTTCATGGGTGGTACTTGGAAAGACTCCACAATGTGAAGGGAACGGCACTCATCACCCAAGAAATATCGCACTGCACAGAACACAGGGCACATGTGTGGAGGTTGGGCTAGGTGCTTGGAAATGGTCGCAAGCCTAGACTCCAATACCTCCTTTGGATGGCGCCTCCAGTCTATCTGATAGCGACTTCCAGGCTTGAATGCATTAGGTTTGCAGGCCTCTACCAGGTGGAGTCGGGCAAGGACAGCAATGGTGACCCCTTTCCTCTCTATAATAATAATAATATTATCATCATAATTGCGATACAGATAGCTTCAGGAAGCACTCACGGAGCTTGGTGTTGAATGTGGTCATCATCTCCGCATTTTTTCCTTGCTCAGCAGTACGGGAGGCCAGTTTGATGGACTGAGTTTGGGCCTTCTGTTCGTGTCTCCGCCACCAAGGACTGTCCTCCACCAAAATACCGCAAATGTATATCAACCAGAGGTGGAAGAGTGGTGGCTTTGCTTTCCACCCTGATTGAGTCTTCCCATATTCACGGTCCCATACAAGGCTGTTGGCATATTCAACCATGTTTGCACCCTTTGCCCGTTCCACTGGAATCTTCTCTTCATTGTGTTTGACCTGATGGAAGGGAGCCCATGCAGTGAGGATGAACACAGCAATGAGGCTGATGTGGAATCTTGCATCTGACATATCAAAGCTCTCAGTGACCCATGTAAGGTCACCAAGCCTTGCATCAATCCAGTGCCATGATGCCTGTGGGTTTCCCTCTGTAATCTGGGTGCTGGAAATGGAGGCTGCAAGGCGATCTGGATCAGACATGGTTCCCAGATCAGGTCGTCTTGCATTCCTGCTGGGGTATATCAAGTCCACCCATGAATCATACTGTGCCCATTGACTCGACCTCCCTGTGGGAAACATGGTGGAATGTGGATATCGATACATCCATCTTGAATCCATCTGAAAGACAACAGCCTCAATGCAGAACTCCTGTTGCCCTTGTGAGGATGATGTGTGTGGGCAAAGGTCTCACAATGCCTGGAAGACTTGAGTGCAGACTTCCGCAGCAGACCCTTGTCGAAAGAAGGGTGCTCCAAGGCCCTTCCTTGTTGATGATGATTTTTGAACAAGGTCAGGCAGTGTGACCATTGCATACAAGCCACGGACCCATTCATAGACATCAATGTGGGGCAGGTTCTTCAAAATTGAGTGTATGGCTTGAGAGGAGGTGGCAAGTGTGAGGATCTGGCACTCTGTGGCCACTTTAGAATTGTCAAAGGGGTGTGCCCTGGACAAGAGTTCCTTGAGTGCATCAGCTTGGATATTGAGGCAACGTCGGTCATCTCGGTCTGCAGTTGCATAGCTTGCATTCAGGGATTTCTTGATTCCCTTCTCAATTTCATAGAGGGCATCTGTCTCAAGTGTTTCAACCACATAACTGGCCAGTGACTGAAGGATTTTCTCCTCCCTTGGGAGGGAGGTGGGGAGATGTTCGGTGGTGTGAAGACCAAGGCGGATATGCTCAATGAAGCAGGTGGCTTTCATATGCTGTGAGTGAAAGTGAAGGGGTGGGTCAGTACTCGGCAATGGAAATTCATGCATGATTGAAAAAGTGGGTTATTATCGTAGTTCCATTCGCGCATGGAATGACAACAACTTCTCTGTGGTGAATTTTTAGAAAAGCAGTTGTACTTCCATGCGAGCACAGAACTACGACAATAATTTCCCTACAGAGACTTAAGAGAAAGGTTGTACTCCCATGTGAGCACAGAACTACGACATTAATTTCCTCCAGAGACTTAAGAGAAAGGTCGTACTCCCATGCACACACAGAAGAACGACTATCCCAAGGATTAAACAAATAAACACTCACATCATATGTGGCCTGAGAGTAGTTGTACAGAACAACACGCTTTGATGCGAAGCGTGGGACTCCAGCAGCATCTTTCGGCCATCTGGATGCATTGACATCAATCTTTTCCATTCGTTCAAGGTGGATCCCCACCATGTCACTCAGACATGGGAATCCAGTTTCCTTGATTCCGACAGAAAGCAAAAGAGGGTCCATCACATATGTGGACAGCACCCTTCCTGCACCACAGAACCCAAAGCTACCAGCTCGTTCCAGTGCTGAAAGCAGCTCTCGCAGCAGCAAGTTTGCTGGACATCCCTCTCTCTTGCATCGGACTTCAGATTGGTAGATGTGATCTATGGCCCAGAAGAGAGGGTATGTGGTCCAAAGATATGTCCGCTGAAGGACCTAAATCATCCCCATTCCCACCATATTAGACACGTCAAAGATGATCATGACCAACACATACCTCAGGTTTGAAGATGACCAAATTGTGCCTGAGTTTGTCTACCAATTCTGGATCAACCCATGTGTCCACAAGGGGGGTGAGAATCTTCTCGAAAACAGCTCTGGAGATCAACCATCAATACAAAGTACAAAACTTCCAATATATCATTCTGACCTTCCAGTCCGTTTCTCCTGTGCAATTCCAGAAAAGTTGATGGTCCAATAATTCTCCAGTCGGAGATCAGTTGGTGGTCGCAAGTCAGGATCATTGGATGTGAGTTTGTGCTTCATTCGGTCAAATGGCATCCCCCGCTCCACATAGGAGGACATCTCTTCAGCCTTTGTGCGTTCTGTCGGTTGGGCATATTGTCCAGCAAGAGCAGCAGTTATGGCTCCATGCATGGTTTCAGCTGCTCCTGACCTCCGTGCAATCCGATGTTGCAACTCATTGTATCCCTGGAAAAACACACCCTTTAGGGGCTCCACAGCATGCTGATGAAGGAGGTCCTCAACCTCCTGGGTGTCAAGTTCGTCACCACCAAGCAGTTGGTCATCATCAGATTCTCGGTTTGAGGGTGCATAGTCACTATCGTTATTGTCATCATCACTGTCTTCTCCAATGGGGTCGTGGCTTTGTCTTTGCCTTGTTTGAGAAAGCAATTCGCTGTTGATTCCCTGTGCAGCCCTGTGGAATTCAGGGAGGATGGTGTTTGCTTGCACATGCCCAAAGTGTGTCATGAATGCTTGTGGGTAGACAGAGATGGACACATTTCCAGTCCGGTCACCATAATGGAAGTGGTCGAACATCGTTGGGGCATTGTGCAACTGGAAGAGAGGGCCCCCTGGTGCAGCTGTTGCACTGAAAAATTGGACTCTATGTTCAATCCTATTTTTCTCTGAGTCATAGATGTTAACGTCATTTCCATCTATGTCCTGGTATGGCAGATTGGTGAGATCAGTGATTGGTTCATTATTTTCATCATAAACCTCGTCATGCTCTTCTAGGATAGTTGCAGGGTCCACGTTGACTGTCTTAGGAACAGCAATGGCACTAAGCCCCAAAACAAAATCAATGCACACACTTGTGAGCCATCATACATTTGATGACTTACTGCAAGTGGGTGGCAATGGCAAAGCTCCAACGTGATATGTGCTCGAAAGAATAGTTTTGGCCAAAGGTAGTGATGGTTTGCTCCAAGTTGACATCACTTGTGTCAAGCAGTAGGTCTTGACCATATTTCATCGAGACAATCAATGGTATGGATTCCTTGAACCAAGGATCGTGATGCCATGTCTCAGGTGCATTCTCGAAGAAGTGTGATTCATATCGTTGAACCATCGTGTCATGCATAGACTGGACACTGGAGAGATTTAACATCGCTTTTGATGATTGCTGTGAGCTAGTGAAAATGCATCGACATATGAGCAAAGAGACATTGAATGCTCTGAGGCTTGCTTGACTTACACCCAATCTGTGATGGCCTTGTATTGGTCAAGCCTCCCGGACAAATCTATGTAGTAGTTGTCATGTGTGGAGTAGCTCCTGTTGGGGATATGGCCCATTGCCCAGAGAATTATGCAAGTGGCCATACGGACATGTGCGGGAGTCATCTGGGTGCACTCGGATTGGGTACCCAGTGCAATTGGATCGTTATCATTATCTAGGAATGAGCGAGGTGCCATGGCAAGAAAGATGTTGTCATGATCCTGTGTACCGATGAAGAGCATCCTGCCTGTGGGGTCAAAGCCAAGGTCACCCCTGTGGTTGAGAAATGGACGGGAAGATCCCAACAAGTTGAGGTGGAAGCACCAGGTGGTATTCACATTAATGGAAGGGGGAGGAAGGATCACATCAAAACCGATGCGATCCGGGACTTTGAGGGAGAAGTCGATGTGGTGCCCTGCAGTGCAGTAGGCAAAGTGTTGGGTGACACTGTCTTCATAAAAACTGTGATTGACATTGAGCCTGTACTTTGTCCTGAGAAGGCGGAAGGCCCTTCCACCATCCTTGCGGTTGTAGAGTCCTTGCAGCTGGCTGAGGTTCAGCAATTGTTCAGGCCGTTGATGGTATCGGTCTCGTTCGGGGATCCTAGAGGTGGTATTCATCCCTATCATTGCACCTGCGATCAGGCCCTGATTGACTGATCCATATGCCTCCTCAGCCTGTGGATTATCTAGGTCAAAAGCAGGAATGGTTGCTTCCACTGGGACGGATTCGCAGACATCATCAAGCCCAGCCATAATTTATGTTGGATTAATATGATGGACAACGTGGGTTCAAGCGGGATGAAGCAGGATGCAGAAAAACCAGGCTGGGGACATTGAATGGATTCTGTATTTCAAATAGGGGACAATTGGCACACTGCTTTCCGCTGGTTGATTGTGTCACCCTTGGACATGCTGGTAGTTGGTTACTCTGCACAGAGTCATACACCTGTGGCAATATTACGCTTTTTTCAATGCTGAAAATTTGTCATCTCTTTAATTTTTCTTACATTTCAAGGTGTCAATGTAGTACCATCATATCTGAAGGCCACCATGTATGACCTTCACTCGCTGCCATGCCATCCAATTTTTCCCTGTATTGTGTTGTTACAAGAAAGATGATTGAATTCCATTGACCCTTGCAACATAACAACGTAGTTATTTGATGATAACAGAACAAGCGGGCAGTGCAGGGTCTGGCAAAGTGCAAGCACTCTAGTGGGTAACAGGATAACATAATACATCACAACAAACTAGAGTGAATCATTGTGATCCCACCAAGCTGTTTATCGTTTTTTCATTCGCGCAAAAAAGTACGACATTATTATTCCACAGTTTGCAACCCGGGAATGATCCACAAGTTGGATCAAGTGGACATCGCAATAACGATTGGTCACTAAGATGTTATTCCCAATGATTATGTCACTTTGCCCTTATCGTCATTCTGAGTGTGCAAAAAAGTACAACATCACCATCAAATCATAATAACAATATTATGGACCAACCAATCTCTTAGTTGTCTGTGGGCCATTCATCATTTTTACGTGCATGCAAAAGGTATAGTAATGGTGTCAATCCGACACACAAATAAATACAAATTAGTATCATATGACCCATCTGACTAATGAATATTCTTAATCTGATTGGCTCAGGTATTCCCAATTGCGGTCTCTTGTGAGATAATAATTGGCACTGCCTTTTGCTGCTTCACCCTCAACTGATCTTGCGATCAACGGAGCCATGGCATCTACTTCGTCTGCAAAACCAACCATTGACAATCTCAGGGGGTTGCAGTTCAACCTCACCATCTCTGATGAGTGGTTTTCACTCACAACAGATGCCAAGATTGTGGCATGTGTGGAAATTCGAGATCGTGCTCTGATCGGAATAGGTGAACTTGATGTCTATGATCCTGAAACCCCCTGTCTACGCCTTGGGGGTAGGAACGCTCGGCCTATTCACACCCCATCTGCAAAGCGGATAGGCCTGGATGTGTATCAACACTCAGGTCCTCGCTGTCTCATGACTGAGATGGCTCTCAACCTTGTCATTCGCCCTTCATGGGTTGCAAACGAAATTTGGCCTCGCCAGATCACCCATTCTAATTACGAATCACTCCCACACATCAAGTTCAATGACCTTGGTGAGAAGGCTGCCAATGCAGGCCAAGTCCATGTGATCAATGGACAACACAGGTCAGTACCGCAATTTTAATAATAATTATTTAGTATCATCATGAGTGACATATGGTCTCTTATTTGTCTAGAATTCAAGGATTGCGCTATGCATATGGCATGGCAAAAGCTGAATTAGAGCGCCTTCGTGAAATAATCGAGGCACAGGAGGAAGGGAAACAATCAGATGAGGACAAGGCTGCCTATGATTCCGAACTGGAAAAGTTGGAAAAGTTGAAGACATGGCCTTGCAACATCTGGAATTTAGGTGAGCCAACGTTCTCCATCCACATTTCCGTCAAGGCCAACACTGACACCTTACTTCCTTGAAAATAGATGTTATCGAGGGAGATGGCAAGGGTACCTTGCTCATCGATTTACTCTCCCAGAACAAGGACACCGTCGAGGTTGCAACAATGGAGGAGGATCAGTTGGCACCGATTTATCAACAACTTTTGGGGTTAGAGATGAAAGAAGGGTGGCGTCCACGCTTATGGCGTGCAACCCCCTTGCCCAGTGACATCGGAATGTCACATCACCGAAAACCTACTGAACTCATGTTACAGATCCACGCAAACAAGGCAAAGGTTAACAGGATCTCAAGGGATCCCCGAACAACCCGTGGAATGATGGAGATGACCAGGATGGGCAAGTATTACCACGACTGGAGTGGTTTCAACATCAACCACCTGTCACTCAACACAATCAAGGCAACATCTTCCGTGAGTATATTACTTCACCTCTATCTCACACTGATCAATGTCCGTGCAGTACCTGTGGACATATATCCAGGCCCAGAATGAACTTCTGGGCCTTATCTTTTCGCCATCCGAATTGAATTCCCATATGAGGAGTTTTTCACTTTGATAGTGAAACTTGGCCGAGCGAAGACTGCTACCAGCCGGGACGGGCTCATGGCAAGGGCTGATGAACTCATAGCAGAATTCAAAGCGATGTTCATCGATCAGCAAGAAGCACTGCCTGACCTTGAACACTTCTACACGATGGAGTTTTGGACATTGGTTGAAAAGGTGGAACTCGAAGCTGGGCTTGTCACACTTGGTAAAGGGAAGAAGAAGCGGGAAAAGGTATATCCCGACGATGTCTTTCAGGTCTTTACCCTGATACAGAAGGAGCGCTACATGACATATGTGGCCAAAATTCGTGAAGCGATTCAGCATGTCATCTCTCGTGTTGAGGCACTGTTGGTGCCTCACGTCAAGATCTCTGCCCTCAAACGATTTGACCTCCTTTTCTCTGGACATCTCCATGACATCCATCCCATCCTCATGACCACTGGACTCATCTCAAAATTTGAGGACTTGAGTGAAGAGTACAGTGATTGCTTTCGTGAGGTATGTGAATCCTCTTGTTCCCTGAACCCCCATTCCACCCTCTGGTGTCGTATTTCTGTGCGCGCACATGGAAATGACAAGACAAACTTGTAATCATTATTTGGGCATGCAACGTTCCTCCCAACTGTCGTATTCTCATGCGCGCACATGGAAACGATATGATGTCCCATCTGTCGTATTCTCGTGTGCGCACTGAGAAACAACATGAGCTTCTTGCGCATGTGTTTGATGTTGATGATTTGATGATTTTAATTATGCCCATTTCAGATTCATGCATGGGTCGACCCCATTTCAACTTACCTTCTTGAATGGCCCAAGGACTATCCCGCTGATCGCTCATACCTGCTCTTTGACTCATTCTCCCAAGACAAGCACCTCAAACGTCATTGGAATGTTGAACTTTTTGTAAGTCACATTTTCTCCTTCCATCATCCCACCCACTCATCATCAAATATTTTTCAGTTCACTTTCGATGTCATGTCTGACCTTGTGCCACATTTTGCCAACTGGATGATTGAAATGGAGACCGATCCAAAATTCATCCATATTCCACAACGTGAGACTACAAAGCTGCCAAGGGGCTTCTTCGAAAAGGTTGGCATTTATGCTGAAGCCAAAGGGAAAGGGAAAGCCAAGGCCTTGGAAGCGAACCCACCCTATCCTCCTCGTCCCTCCAATCACAACAATGGAATCTTTGCATCAGGTCCCCTTGCACTCACTTGGGAACTTGAATGTGATAACTTTAAACTTTGCCACAATGTTTTTCACACCTGGAACTCGGCAACTGAGATTTCCTTATGCCGGGAATCTCGGAGTTCAAAGCAAAATGTCCATCATGCCATGTCTGTGTACCCTCTCATCTCTATCAGCGAGGGCACAGGGAGCAATGTGAATCGTTTATCCTCCAAGTGGAAGATCGCAATGTTGCTCTACATGATCCACGATGCTCGGTGCCGTAAACCTTTGATCCAGACAAAAGGGATAACGGCATTGCTTTACACCACCCTCGCTGACAGGATCAGCAACTTTGGGATTGATCCTCAAAGGTTTGACTTTGTCACCGGTCACGCGAAGGCTGCGAGGAGTCAGGGGTCAAAATACCTGGAAAACCCTTCTGCATTTGTTCGAAACCTTCAGGGTCTCCCAGAAGAATCTGAGGATGAACCAGATGAAAGTGACACTCCCCTCTCCCACTACAAGCTGGCAAGAAAACAACACCAGGCCAGTATCCTTTCCATGCACAAAGCATTCCAGAACTTGCCATGGATTCACTACCGCAACAATATTACAAATGACATTGACGATGACCTCATTGAGGCATGGAATGACTTCGAAAGTGTAAGTTAATTGATTGATTATTATTATATCCCTCCCTTACTCAACATATTCTCTAGGCCCTTCATCGATTCAGCATCGTCCATGCGGTGAATTCCGTCCTTAGTGATGAACAGAAATTTGGGGATCGGCAGAAGGTGACCATCTACGATGAGGATCTTTCATCTGGACAATGGATCCCTTCATCTGGCCGGTCGCTCAGGCCTTGCTTTTACAAGGGCTCAGCAGTACGTTGGAATGCTCAATATTTTTACGCAAGCATTTATTTTCCATATATTATTATTATTTAGACCCAAGCAGACAAGGCAAGGCCCCCCCCAGCCTTCTTGAAGGGCCACAGAGACTTTGCCTATATCTTTGATGTAAGCATGGCAATCATCATTCGTCATTAAGTCATTCTTTGCCAGCCTGATCCACACCTTAGTCCGCTGGGGAGGAGGATAATAAGTCTTATGATAGCACCACCTCCTCCGATGCATCATCTGATAAATCCTATGCACCAAAATGCCGGAAGAAGAGCAAACGTCAATAGGACACCGAGATGGAAGATGCGCCAGGAGGGGATGAATCACCACATGATGGTGCAGCAGATGAACCAGAACCACCCCAAACCCCCCCATCTGGCAAGCAAGCTATGTCTAGCAAACGGTCTTGCCAACCCACATCAACATCAAACTCGCCTTCATCCCAGCTGGCAGTGAAACGGGGCCGAATCACCGAGCCCCAAACCGATTCAAATCCACCGCATCAAAGTTCTCGTCTGAAGGCAGCAACATCAGAAACAGTCAATGCTCAGCGAACAGGTCGTTCAGCAAGGTCAAAGTCACACAAAGGTCCCAAAGGGGACAGCGATGAACTTGTTGCCAACACAGGCGGCTTGAAAAAGCTCGGTTATTGACCACAACATCCTATACTTCATCACATTTGTACAATAGCATATCGTAATATTGTGAATGAAGATGCCCTCTCTCCCACTATGCCTTTTTGCATGAAGAGAACACAATCAATACCAATATAGGTCCATCAGTCCATTGCAACCTAGCGGATTGGCCAGCAAGTTGATCTGCCCTTGTCGTAGAATTCTTTGCACATAGAATTACAACATCAATTTGAACCACAACTGGTTTCCATCAAGATGAAATATGCACCCTGGTCGTAGAATTTTTCGTGCATGGAATTACAATGTTTGGCACAAACTACAATGGACATCCCAATGTCCACAAACACTGATATGTGAAATAACTACATTTTGTAGCAGGTCATCACTCTTTGCAAACACTAGTATGACCTGGACATTTTTTTTGGATAAATAATTACAATCATAAATTATGATTGTGGTTGTGATTATCCCCCATCACTCCCAAAAAGGGAATGGAAATGGGTAATAGGCTATTACCTGGGCCAGAAAGCAAGATGGCCTCAGCATCATCCTGGTTCAGTACAAGGGAGGAGGGTGGAGACCATGTGGTGAAGTTAACCTACAAGTTCTCATTTTTATGTTCAGGTGGCGCCAACAGTTATTGTGACAAAGTTTGTGTCACAACTGTGACAAAAGCGGTGATGCACAGGGGGAACAGAAATGTATCTGTGATGGCTTTTTGTCACAATTGTTGTGACACAAGCAGTGATTGCATACTCTGTTTCTCCAGGGGGAAACAGAAATCACCACTTGTGTCACAATATTGTAACAAAATGTTGTCACAGAGGCGTTCTGTTCCCCCTAGAGGAACAAAGTATGCATCACCGGTTGAGTCACAAAAATTGTGACACAAGTTGTCACTGCATTTTCTGTTCCCCCTGGAGGAACAGAGTGTGCATCACCGCTTGTTGTGTCACAAAAATTGTGACTCAAGTTGTCACTGTATTTCTGTTCCTCCTGGAGGTGCCGACACTCCTTCTATTGCAATAGGCTTTCCTCAAGCTGACGAAAGCATAGTGGTACATTTCTGTTCCCCTTGGAGGAACAGAGTATGCATCACCGGTTCAGTCACAAACATTGTGACACAAGTTGTCACCACATTTCTGTTCCTCTAAAGGGATCTGTGTGCTTTCGTCAGCTTGAGGAAAGCCTATTGCAATAGAAAGAGTGTCAGCACCTCCAAGAGGAACAGAAGTGCATCTGTCACAAAGTTTTGTCACAAGATTGTGACACAAACGGTGATGCATACTCTGTTCCTCTAGGGGGAACAGAATGCCTCTGTGACAATATTTTGTTACAATATTGTGACACAAGCGGTGATGCACACTCTGTTCCTCTAGGGGGAACAGAATGCCTCTGTGACAACATTTTGTTACAATATTGTGACACAAACGGTGATGCATACTCTGTTCCTCCAGGGGGAACAGAAAATGCAGTGACAACTTGTGTCACAATTTTTGTGACTCAACCGGCGATGCATACTCTGTTCCTCTAGGGGGAACAGAATGCCTCTGTGACAACATTTTGTTACAATATTGTGACACAAGCGGTGGTGCACACTCTGTTCCTCTAGGGGGAACAGAAGTGCATCTGTGACGACTTTTTGTCACAATTTTTGTGACACAAGCGGTGATGCATACTCTGTTCCTCCAAGGGGAACAGAAATGCAGTGACAACTTGTGTCACAATTTTTGTGACCAAACCGGTGATGCATACTCTGTTCCTCTAGGGGGAACAGAATGCCTCTGTCACAATATTTTGTTACAATATTGTGACACAAGCGGTGATGCATACTCTGTTCCTCCAAGGGGAACAGAAGTGCATCTGTGACAACTTGTGTCACAATATTTTTGTGACCCAACCGGTGATGCATACTCTGTTCCTCCAGGGGGTACAAAAATGTGCAAGCCAAAGTAAAACTTGCTAGAGTGCCCTACTGCTTGATGCCCTAGCGCTAGGGCAAGCTGAACCCGGTCCCTAGGAATTTTTTGACCCTAGGGCAGGATGACCCAGGTTAGGGCTAGGGATCCTGCCCTAGGGATTTTTCAAACCCTGGAACCCTAGGCCCCCTCTTAAAGCGGGAACCTCCGGGTAACTGCTTACACACCACCGTAAAATACACTATCTTGTATCACTTACGGCCTTGTGTGCTGAGCCACCCTAAGACCTCACAAGATTGCACCAGCAACAGACGCCTGACTGCCTCTATCCTTATGCTTTAATTTTTATTTGTATTGTCTGTGAATCGTTTAACCATAGACCCCTAATCACTTTTATTGTCTTTGTCTTCAGAGATCGACTCTGAAGGGCCTCCACTTCCTTTGAGTTTCTCAATTGTATTTCTTGTGTTGTGAGGAAAAGTTATGAATTTGATTACAGTCATTCACCCCTCAATGAGACACACTCCCCAATGATAAATCACCACATAACTTCCGAGCCCCCCCACCCTTTGTGATGAGATTTGGCATGTATATAAGTCGTTGCTAGGACTACTTATGTACCGAGTTTGATGTCAAGCGGGCAAGAAGTAAAGGAAAAAATCGAGGAAACATAGGGAACTTGGGTGTGAGGAGTCGCCATGCTTGCAACTTAACCACTCCAGTTTCATTGCTCTCTTCATCTTACCAATAGCTAGCCAGACAGCTAGTGAGCAAAAGGCCAGTGTTACACGTGCCAGTATTTGTTTGTTTTGATGAGACACGGAACCTAAGTCGGAAGCATGTTTTCATCCGTTACCCGAACAATCTGTAAATTAAATCACCATTCCCACATCCCCCGACCCCAATATTGCTTTGCTTGCTTCTTTTGACAAATGGTCCGGCATGCCAACTCTTTGGAGCGCCGTAGGCAGCTTGCAGCTGAGGCAGCAGAGCTGCACATGTGGAACACCGTCATTTCATATAGATCTCAGGTCCTGGATGCAACACAAAATCACAAAAAAGCTCCCAGCACCAGGGAACATGCTTCTAATTGTGATGTTTCCTATTCTACATTCATGCGGAGGCTGAGTGGTGGGAAAAGTCGGCTCGAGGCCTCAATAAACCGGTCGTGGCTGAATCAGATTGAGAGTGACACCCTGGTGGAATTCCTTCTCCTTATGTCTGACCGTGGATTCCCTGCTACCCGTGATCGTGTGAAGGAATATGCCTTGGAAGTTGCCCAGATATGCCACCCAAACCTTACTGGGCTCGGTAAAAATTGGGTTGACGGCTTTCTAGTACACAACAAAAACCGACTTGATGCCAAGTGGAGTACCAACCTTGAAAGTATTTGGGGTGGTGCTGTAAATCCTGCAGCTGTGCGACACTGGTTCCAGCTGTTACAAGCTCAGTATGACCATTTCAAATTTAGACGTGAGGATATCTACGCAATGGATGAAAGCGGCTTCCCATTTGGGACAGGACAAAAGGCCAAAGTCATTGCATGCAAGATGACAAAAATAGCACACATTCAACGTGATGGGAACTGCGAGAATGTGAGCATGATTGTAACTGTCTGTGCAGATGGCACTTCAGTGCCTCCAGTCATCATCTTTAAAGGGCAGAATGTGAACTCCAAGTGGTTGAAGGACAATCCTTTGGAGGCCGTGTGAGTTTCTTATCCATAATATCACTGCACATGCTTATACTTCCACTTTCTAGGGTCACTGTCTCAGAGAAAGGGTGGACAGACAATGAGATTGGCCTTGATTGGCTTCAAACTCTTAATGCTGCTACACAGGGAAAAGCCGCTGGCCACCCCTGTCTTCTCATAGTGGATGGACATAACTCGTACTACAGCCTTGACTTTATAACCTATGCACGCAACCACAATATTGTCGTTATATGTTATCCTGCACACACAACTCATGTCCTTCAAGGACTCGATGTCGTCATATTCTCCCTCTTGAAGCGGAGCTTCTCTAAACAACGGGATGCATTCAACTTGCAGAATTACCCCAAAAAACTGAACAAGTCATCATTCTTATTGGTCTTTGGCCGTGCATGGATGGAGGCCATGAACTCAACTCACATTATCACCAGTTTCCGAGTGACTGGTGTCTACCCTGTTAATCCATCCGTCATCCACCCTGAACAACTTGCTCCAAGCATTGAACATTCCACCCAGGGAGACCTTCCCCTCCCTGTGACCTCACCTGTTAAGCGCATTATGCACTTTCATGGTCAGCTGATGGCCCGTGTGTACCAGCGCAATGATACCCCCTCACCGATGGATGACTCACAGGATGTTCAGATGTACCTAGGGGGTCATGATGGAACATACAGTGAAGTGGATAATAATGAGTGTGATGGACCGATCATTAATCCCTTATTGTTTGCTGTGTCTCAGACAACACATGTCTGCACGCCACCGCAACCTTCTGGCTCAGATGCTGCAACAGTCAACGCTTGTTGTCAAACTCCTACCTTCCCTCCTTCCTACTCTCGGGCAAAGAAGCGCGCTGTTGATGACCTGGAACATATCATGTCATTCTCCTCATCCTCAAATTCTATTGTATCTTCCTCACCTCTTTGTTCAACCTTTAAACTACCCGAACGCGCATATGGGCACCTCAGCAATCTTCCTCCTATCAATTGGGATCTGATACATGATTACAACTCAGAGCACAAGACTCACCCTGAATTGATGAAGGAGATCGATGAAATGCGACACCAGTTTTGGAAGGCAAAGACACTGGTAGAAAGAGCCGTTAGTGTGGTGGATGCAGCAAATGCCCAGGTGGCATTGGGAGGAATGTATGTGTCTAAATCACAGACACAACTTCTAGCGCGGGAGGAATTGGAAAAGTCAAAAGAGAAAGAGGAAGGTGGACGTATCAAGGGAACGTTCGGCCGCGTTGTGACACATGAAGGTTTTCTGAGGGATCAAGCTGAGCACACTCAACAGAGGCTGGATGAGGCCGAGCTGGAGAAGCTGAAGGAGGAGGCCAAGGAGGGATGGAGAAAGTTCAATGAGACACAGAAAGCAGAGGTGGCGAAATGGTGAGAGGAAAAAGCGCGCTTAGTTGCGCTCAAACAAAGAGTGCCGGCAAAGCCATCAGAAATCCGAATGAGGGGTTGGATGGCTCAGAATTATCCACAGCTCCAGCAGAACAAGCCCCCTGCAATGCCGGAGGTGCCAGGGTGTGCTGAACAAGTGGCTGATGGGGTCAGCAGGGGTCCAACATGAGTGTGTGAACGCACTGTCACACTCTGTCACAGGATGCCACTGAGGGGTGAAAGTGCCCATTTCATACTCACTCCCGTACTCACTTCATGACAGGACTCCACTCAAAATATTGCCAGCCACTGATTCATATTTACGTTCTTCATGTTATTCAAATTTATCAATTTTTTTCATGGAACTTCATTACACTGAGGCCTGGATTAGTGAAATCCGCACCATTGGGGGGTGAATGACTGTATGTAACTCTTACAACAATCATGGCTTGACGAAAATGAGTGGGCAGTGCAGAGTTCAGCAAAGTGTGAAGCGCAAGCACTCTAGTCTCTGGTCAGAGGGACTAAACCTATTTTGCACAAATCAAAATTTTCAATTCAAATGTATTTGCAAATGTATATTATCATTGAAAATAAATTAAAAACCTCCACTATGCCAATAGTTAGCCTTGTTTCCTTGCTCGTTTGCTGTTGTGGGATTCTTGATGGGCACTGCATGTCCAGTTTGGGGGAATGTAGGACCCTAGACCCTGACATGACCTATGGAACTAATTTGTCTGTCAGAAAACAACAACAGTACAGTAAAAGGCATATACCCAAACCGTCTCACAGCCCATCCCATTACACCTAACAACATTAGTGCCATTGTCAATTTCACTTGTGGTAACTTTCATGGTACAACACATATGAATGCCAGTAGGACATTTGGGAGCACGGTGCATTGGACGGCCACTGGAATAGGTGGTTGGCAAAGCTGAGGCTGGGGAGGGTGGATGGGGGCTAGGAGAGGTGGGAATATGTTCAGGGGTGCTGGTATCGAGGTCATCATCAATATCTTGTTCCAGTGGCAGGACTCCGATGGGAGTCTGCCAGGCCCTGGTAATGGATCTGAGCATGGTGCATTTCCTCGCAAAGGAAGTGATGGAGGGAGTCGAGATTGTCAGGGACATGTCTGGGGTCAAGGTGGTCCGGGCATAGTGTCCGGTGCTAAGGACCTCACAGGGGGTAGATTGGGCATGCATACTGGCAGGCCTGATGCAGGACAGCGATCCCTGGCCACTTAGACTGAAGTGGGAATGTTGAGTTGTTATTAAAAGGGGAACTATGCTACTTACCTGAAGTGGGAATGTTGAGAAGAAGGTTACTTCTTCAGTTCCCACCCCAGGTGTGTTTATATACATGTGGCTTGGGTCACATGAGGTCAGCCATGTCACCCCACATACAGCTGCAGTCACCCGGGTGTCCCCATGGGGGATCCTGAGGGCGTATGCTGCATGCGCACACACTAGGTTGCGCCCTAGAGCCGTCCGGGGTCATCCAGGGCTAGGCATGTCATGTGTGCGTTGCGGGCAGGTCAATAATACATGGATATAAAGGAAAGGTCATCCATGTGAAATAGAAATAGAAATAGAAGTGGAGGAGGGATAGAGGGGGAAGGGATATGAGGGAAGGGTGCAGGGTGAGAGAAGGGGTACCAGGTGAGGTGGGCCTGGGTGGAGGCGGGTCGGGCAGGTGTGCCCTGACAGAGATCTACTGAGTTCTCTTGGGCACATACTGATGTCAGGTCTCACTCCAGGTGAATGGTGATGTTCCTTATTGGCAAAGAAAGACGCCTGTGGTGGCATTCGGAGCGTTGTTGTATGCGAGAGGTAGGAGTTCGGACCAATTATCCTGCTGGTAGTTACTATAGATGTGCAGGTACTGCTCAAGCGTCTGGTTCATCCATTTGGTCTGTCCATCTCCTTCTGGGTGATAACCAGAGGTGAAGTGGAGGCAGATGTCAAGGGCTTTACCAAGTGAACGGAAAAAATGAGAAATGAACTCCAGACCCCTGTCGGAGGTGATGTGGGAAGGAACTCCGTGTTTGGAAAACACGTGGAGAAGGAATAACTTGGCCAGTTCTGGAGAGGTGATGGTGTCATGGGTAGGGATGAAGATGCACTGTTTGGACAGGCAATCCACGACAACCAAGATGGAGGTGAATCCAGAAGAGGAGGGAAGTTGTTCAATGAAATCCATGGAGATGGAGTTCCAAGGATGTTTGGGGATAGGGAGTTGTTTGAGCAAGCTGTAAGGCTTGTGATGAGGAACTTTTGAATGGGCACAAGAAGTACAAGAGGACACGTAGTTCTTGACAAAGTTATGGATACCTGGCCAGGTATAATCATGACGGACTGGCTCCAGGGTCCAATTTTGACTGAAGTGTCTGGAGAGCTGGTGGTCGTGTTTGTCTTGCAATACTGTCAGGGACTTGTCCGGGGTTGAGGGAGCCCAGGTGTAGCGTCCGGGGCTGGGAGCCTGGTGGGGGGCAGATGTCAGGGCAATAGCCCCGAACCCCGAGTCATATGTAAATTAGATACATATAGTCACGTGGGTAAGCGGGAACCTCCAGGTAACTGCTTACACCACCACCATAAAATACACATACTTGTATCACTTACGGCTTTGTGTGCTGAGCTACCCAAAGACCTCACACTTTTTTAAGTGCATGAGGTGTGTTTTACAACACAACCCACAACTACATAATCTTAACATCTGACTCGGAAGCGCCTATGGCGCCTAAACACGCCCGCAAGGGCAAAGTCGCATCTGCAGCGACACTAAAAAGAAACGAGCGGTTCATTAAGAAACTGCAATCTCCCATCATGGGAGATTCAAACCAAAAACCGTTGTCAGACAATGACAAGGATCAACATGATCCGGCATTAGCAACCACCTCAGGGCTGGTCCCTGAAGGTTTTAGAAACTTACGTGGAGTAAGTGCGGGGCCAAATACCCCCAGAACTCCACGACATACCGATCTAACCCAAGCTGGGGAAGATCCCTCACCTCCTCACGAGGTGATTGACTTGCACGAAAAACGCGTATGCGCCAAACAATCAGCCCAAAAAGCTGATCGGATAGAGTCACAGGAAACTCCAGGGCCCAACTATCCCCTGGAGTCCCACCTCATGTCCCCAAGTCAAGCCCCAAAGGCAGACAAAGGGAAACAAAGGGAAGAGCCCCTGCATCAGCTATCCGAAAAACTACTGGACTTGTTCCAGGTTCCGTCTGAATGGAGGACGGAAAGTGAAGACCAACTTCTTCTCAGGCTGAAAGCCCAAGAAGGCGCGAAGATACGCCCTGAGAGCAGGATCTCCCAGAGTGCGGAAGCTCCAAAAGAACTTCTGCTGTTTACACTCCCACACACCATGCCAGACAAGGCAAGGTCGCCAACCTCAGAGGAAGTCTCCGAGATAATGAAGAGGAGGCAAACTGAAATGAGGGAGTTCGCTGAGGAAGCCTTACGTAAAAGTAAGGAAAAACCAGCGAACAGACCCCTCTATGAAAGGGAAGCACCCTCCGCAATGGCCTCACCTAAACAAAGCGAGCGTGGAGTGTTCACTCCAAGAACCCATTCTGGAACCCCCAGAAGCAGAAATGTCAACTGGGGAGAGTCTCTGCTTGCCCAACCAAACTTCCTCCTGGAAAACCAGGAATCGCACATAATAAACGTGATAAACTCGATCCAAAAAAAGATCAAGGAAATGAACCATAATAGTATGGCTCATCTAGAGATAACTCTAGAAAGAATGGCCAATGCAATCAATGCATTGACTGAAAAAATCAGCGAACAGACAAACTTGCTGAAGGAAATAAATTTCTCACAAAAGAGTGAGGAAACAAATAAACACCCCTGGACCACGGTCCAGGACATAAATAGAACTCGTGAAAAATTCACGAAAAGAACCACCAGTGAAAGCACACTGGAATATCATCAGTGACTCGACAGAGACGCTAAGGAGATCCTTCTCCCAAGGATAGGAGAAGACAATGCCGAAAGAAGGCATTGTTCAGAGATTAGGAGGAGAATTGGCATGTACCAAAGGTTCAGCCAAACATCCACTTATGATGGACCTCTCGAACAGAGAGGTAACTCAATCACACCCTCTCAAAACAATGAGAGAATACAAATACAACTTCAGGCGAATTTGCCTGAAACCAAAGAAACGCTGCAAGGAAGATTTCCCCCAGCAAAAACCCCCCCAAAGGAGATATCTCCATTGGATAGCGACCCGCAAAGGCAGGGGAGCAAGAAGAGTACCTGGAGAAATGGTACGAAAAGGCCATAAGAATGGCCAAAGTGAGAATACTCACTCCTTACCCAGAAGGAGTGAAGCCTGAAGCCCTAAAAAATGGGCCGGCATTCCCTGACAAGAAATGGTCAGGGGAGAACGACATGGAATCGTTCTGGCAGTGGTTCACAGAACTACTGGGATTCCTTGCCTTGCGAGGATGCAAAGGTCCCCAATTCGACAAAGTCCACCTGGACTGCTTGATTTGTGGATTGGGGGGGCCCGCGTTCAACCTCGGAATAAGACTCCAAGACGAAACTCTCCTCAGAGGAGATGAGGGCATGTTCCTCGAAGTTCTCAACATATTGATGAGAACTTTCATTAAAGCCTCTGCCGTGCTGAACGCGACAAAGAAGTACCGCAACGTGAAATACGAAGCGGAAAAAGGCCTAAAACAGTTCTACCTAGAACTGTCCAAAGCAGCGTCCCAGATGGTGACACCGCCAGACCAGGCGTCCTTCAATGCCAGGTTCCTAAACTACATTCCCTTGAATGGAAGTGGGAAATGATTGCTCATGATAGAATCAGAGCAGACTTCTCCTCAAACGAGGAGATGTTAAAAACAATACCTCATGTAGACGAGATAATCGACGGGCTAAAAATGTCTTCAGCCTACAAATCAGGTTACTATACCCGAACAACCACCATGGCAACCACGAGCCACGGCAGAGCCCTCCCATCAGGAAAGAAGGCTGAAGAGCTGAAACCCAGATGGAAAGAGGACACATCCTCGAAGAACTCGAGGAAAACTGACCAAAAGTCAGTTCCAATTTGCGGCAAATGCGGCAAAATAGGGCAAACGAAAGATTGCCCAAGACACAATGTAACAAGCGATGAAAAACCAAGGCGCATAGCTGCCATGGAGATCGCGACCTCAACGGATGAAGAGTCGAAAGGCTCATCAGATGAGGAACCAGAGAACAACTCTGGTAACTCCGAAGCATCAAGCTTCGAAGTAGAGGACCCATACGAAGGACCTCAATACTCACCCGACTCAGAGGGTGAGGAAGTCAACGTTGGGACCATAAGGATGGGCCCAATGTCACTCGTCGATCACGACGACATAAATTACAAAATCAAACTGGCTGTAGCACGCCAGTTAGAAAACACGGCAGACGAAAAAGTTGCTGAAGCCTTGGTAGAAGCACCAAGAAAAGATGCCTTGGGGAAATACACCAAAGTACCCAAGGAAAACAAGGACAAAGGGAAGAAGGACCAAAAGTCCATCGAAACCCAGTCCCCCTTGTTTGATGCAAAATTCCACATCTCAAAAGATGCGGGAAAATACCCCGCAAACAGACCGCTCTCAACAAAGAGAACGCTAATGGCTCACATAAAAATAGCAGGCATAAAAGCCTATGTGCTATTCAATAGTGGAGCTGAAACGGACGCTTTATCGCCGGACTTTGTCCGCGTGGTCCACATCCCAATTCTCCAATTGGAGAACCCAGTCGTCCTTCAAATGAGGACGAAAGGAACAAGATCACAGATCCTGTTCGGAACCAACGTGGACGTTGAGATCAACAGCCACGTAGAAAAACACTACTTCGATGTAATCAACATCGACAGATACGACGCCATCTTCGGCGCCCCCTGGTTAAACAAAAACCAGGTAAGCTTAGACTTCCGGTCCCACAAAGTGAGAACGGTGAACAAGGGCAACATAGACACCCTTGGAATAAGTGAAGACCGTGTGACGAGATCACATGGATGGAAAACTCGAGCAAGAGCCCAAGAACAACCAAAAAAGAAGCCCCCCTGACAGGGAGGCGGGATTGAAACACACCTCAGGGTAATCAAAAGAAAATACCCTGAAGGCCAGAAGGACTAGAACTTCCAGACGTACCACACCTGGAAGGTCTCTCCATGAACAACCCCGAGTTCAAAATACTCAGGGAGTGGTGGAGAGAAAAATTTGAAACCATAATGGTGCCATCGCCATTAGAAATGCCTCCCTTGAGGGAGGTGAACCATCGAATCCCGTTGAAGGATCCAAACAAGAAATTTCGGGAAAACACCCCGAGATGTCCCACAGCACTGCAGGAAGCACTAGCGACCAAAATAGATCGCTATGTAAAAGCAGGATGGTGGTATCCCGCGAACAGCGAGTGAGCATGCCCGCTACTGTGCATCTGCAAAGCAGATGGATCTTTGCGCACAGTAATAGATGCAAGGAACCGTAACTCAAACACGATCCTCGACGTCACACCAATGCCAGACATGCAACTGATCCAAGAATCAGTCGCCAGAGCAACATACCGATCCAAGATCGATATGTCAGATGCGTACAAACAAATACGCGTGGATCCAGATGATGTCCATAGGACGACATTCTCTATGCCCCACAGAACATACAACTCAAACACGATGCAGCAAGGAGACTGCAACGCTCCCTGCACCTTCCAGCACGCACTGACCTGGGAACTACGAGGAGAAGTAGGCAGATGCCTACACATCTGGTTCGACGATATATTCACCAGCACAAGCTCGGTGGAAAACCACAATAAAGCACTATTGTGGTTGTTCACTTGCCTAAAAGGGGCGAAATTCTACATAAGCTGGAAAAAATTCCAGCCATTTGCCCCAATCCTAGACGTTCTAGGAAGCCGTGTGGACGAACAGGGCATCCATGCTCAAGCGGATAAAATGGAAAAAATCCACAACTGGCGAGAGCCAGTAGACCACACAGGAGTCCTAAGATTCCTGGGAATGGTAGAATATCTATCGATATTCATGCCAAACGTCAGCGGTTACACAGGACCGCTGCAAACAATCTGCTCAAACAAGCAGACATTCAGGTGGACACCACTCCACCAGAAATGCTTCAACAAAATCAAACATCTAGCATGCAGGGCTCCGATCCTGAAGCCCATCCAGTGGAACCCACCAGAAAGCCTCTCAGAAGAAGAGAGGACCAAACTCCACGTCTGGGTCATAACAGACGCATGCCCAGTGGGCATGGGTGCATTAATTGGACAAGGCAAAAGGTGGCAGACTTGCCGCCCGGCCGCATTCATGTCCAAAAAGTTCACCAACACACAACGTAGGTACTTCGCCTATGAGCTCGAGGCACTGGGTGTCCTCGAAGCACTCATGAGATGGCAAGACGACCTCATGGGAGGCCGTGAATTCACAGTAATCACGGACCACAAAGCTTTGGAATATTTCAAAGCGAAAAACCACAACTGAGGGAGACACCTGAGATGGCAAGCCTTTTTTGCAAGCTTCAATTGCGAAATAAAATACGTGGAAGGCCACAAAAACAAAGTGGCAGATGCACTCTCACGATACTACGACTCGTCAACGGATGAGGATCTGCATTTCGACAACTATGTGTCGGCAGACATCCACCTGGACAAAAATGCAGAAGACATCATCCCCGACAGAATCGAGGAATATGAAGAACTGCTACTAAGCAGTACCCTGAGTAAAAACTCAGAGAGAAAGAGACTCGCAGCGATATGTGAGAGAAATACCCTAGAGGAAGCTCTAGGGGGGAGCGATAACCGAGAGGAAACTCTAGGGGGGAGCACCCAAAATCTGGAAGAAATCATAATTCCAGAAGAGAACCTTCGAAAACAATTCAAAGAAAAAGACCTCATTGAGGCAATAAAATCTGGATACTTGAAAAGCCAGATCCACCGGGAAATCCTAGGGAACCCGGGGAATTTCAAAAACTTCTCCGTAAAAGATGGGCTGATAACCCGACTTGGAGAAGGAGGAACGACCCAAATAGTAGTCCCGAAAGGGAACTACGAAAGAAAGTCCATTTGGGGAATAATCCTCAAGAACATCCAGGAAACACTTGGACACCTAGGATCCAAGAAAACAGTGGAAACCCTCCGTCGACACTTCTGGTGGAAGTCGATGAGAAAGGATACCCACAAGTTCTGTAGGTCTTGCGGAACTTGTCAAACGACAAAGAAAAGCACCAGGAGAAATCCCGGAATGCTTCACCCACTCCGGACCCCGGAGACACCATGGTCGTCAATAGCCATGGACTTCACAGGTCCATTCCCAACAAGCTTGGGATATGATTACCTCTGGGTAATCATTTGTAGGTTGACGTCCAACATCCACCTAATTCCAATAAAGACAACAACAAATGCACTAGAACTAGCATTTGTATTTCTTTGTGAAGTTGTAAGACTCCACGGTCTACCACACTCGATCATATCAGATCGAGACTCAAAATTCATGTCAAAATTTTGGCACGAACTACACCAAATACTCGGTGTGCAGTTGAAATTCACAACTGCATTCCACCCACAAGGCGACGGCCAAGCGGAAAGAATGATACAAAAAGTAGTACAAATACTACGCGCGATGGTTAGACCAGACCAATGCGACTGGGCAGCGAAACTGTCGATGGCGGAATTCATGATCAACGCGAGCTCGAACACATCGACAGGATTTGCCCTGTTCAAATTAATCTACGGCCATATGCCAAAGATGTGGCTAACAGCACCACTCTCGGACTACCCAGGAGTAAATGACTTCGCTCAAAAAGTGAAGGAAAACCTCATGGCAGCACACGACACAATAATACATAATCACACTGCTCAAACAATCCAGGCGAATAAGAAAAGACACCCGGACCCACCTTTGAGAAAAGGCGAGTTTGCATACTTATCCACGGATAAGCTGAACCTACCCAAAGGCAGGGCAGGAAAACTAAAGCCCTTATACATAGGGCCTTACGAAATTCTGGAAACATTTCCAGAGACGTCAAACTACGTCCTCAAGTTGCCACCACAACTTGAACAATGTGGAATCCACCCAAGATTCCATGTATCCCGGCTCGTACCTCATGAGCCGAATGACCAGGAAATCTTCCCAAATAGGGAAGTAAACATATTCTACGATTTTGGGGAAGACCCCGATCACGAAGCAGTAGTTTGCGAAATCCTAAACCACGCGTGGGTTCACAATGAACTCTGGTTTAAGGTCAAATGGGAACTAGGGGACACCACATGGGAACCCCTAGGAAATTGCAATGACCTCATCCACCTGGACGAGTACCTCACCTTACAAAATGTAAGGGAACCAGAAGAACTCCCTATCAAAGAAGACAGGGAACTCTCGGCATCACTATGCCCCCAAAAACAGAGGCAGAGGAAGTAAAGCCGAGGGACGATGGCCCACAGCCAAGAGCGTGGGAAAGTTCTGGGCGAGTAACTCACCCGGACAGCCACACCATGTACTAGAGATCACATGGGCTAGGCAAGTAACTCACCTAGACCATGTGAACCACAGGCTCACGTGCAAAAGAACACACAACTGCGGCGAATCCCACGCATGCAAGAACGAAAACCCCTCCCACCACCACGAGTAACATAATGACGAAATGTCGTTCTCTGGGGGAGGCAACCCTCAGTTCGATCCAAACAAACCACCGGATATCAAAATACAACAACCCAGGGAGCAAGGCTCCCCGGAACAACAACAACACCAGGCACAAATAAGTGCCATGGATTACACAACGCACGCAGCACAAATGAGTGCTGCGAACCAACAACCATCCGTGTTGCTAACAGGCACCGCATACCCCCAGCCTCCCCAAAGAGGCTTCCAACCATACACAGTGCAAACTGCACCGATGGCGCAACAAGCGCCATTCCAGGGGCAGCATTTGCTGCTGCAGCCCCAGGCAATACTCCCCAGGGAACTTCCCTGGCCAGATCAACCCCTGGATTAGCCAATTCGGCCCAGGTCCAACAACACCCCAGCCAAATGCAGGCTGGGAATCAGCCATCGCGTCAGTGGTAGCTGCTCAGACAGGTCAGCTCTGTGAGGAGCTGAAAGAGATGAAGTCCCTTGTAGGAGGGAGACGAGGGAGCGACAGCGGCTCCTCGTCCAGACCATCCAAATGGGCATGGTCTGATAACTGGAGGGCATCAGAAGACGCCTGTGACCATTGCACCCACTGGAGGCGTGAATACAACAGAGCACGAAGAGATGCTGAGGGCATCTTTGACTCTCGGAAAGACACAGAGAGAGAAGTCGATCTCCAAAAAAGGGAGATCGAATTACTGAAACGCGAGCTCAGAGAGGCACGTGCACTGGCAGACCTCGCTGCCAAACCCATCATGATGGGGGCCTCCCAGGTCAGGGGGAGGGGATACGGTTCCGGGCCTCATGAAGCACAACCCCACATGGGGACTAGCGCATCAAGGGGTGGGGCACTGACTATCCCGCCACCCCGTGGGCAGGCAACCCTGTCTGGGTTGCATAAGGGCCCGCCCTCAGAGGGGCAAACCCATGTCGAGGGGAAGAGGGAGAGCGGTAGGCAACCGATGGCAGACCCTAAAACGGGGACCACTGCCAGAGGCGGCGGGCCGCTGAGTACCTCAGCACCCTATGGGCAAGCTACCCTGCAGGGAAGTGTCCACATGCTATACGAGACCACCGAACTCAACGGGTTCAGCAAAGTCGAAGCTCCAGTCGACATAACAATCGACCCCAACTTCCCCATGAGGAGAATAGCGGGGTCAGAAGCGGCGCATGACGCCGCATACGCTTGGTGGACAAGCGTGAGTGGGAAAGAATTCGTACACTGGTACGAACAGGCTGAAGCCGCCTTCAAAAGCGGCAAGGTACACAGAATCCTTTGCAAAAAAGCGAAGGAAACCGAGAAATACTTCTTGGGACTCCCGAGTATCGCAAGACTCGCAGAGGAATATAATTCCCCAGAGAATAAGGGGAAAATCTCCTGGGAAAGTCTAGGCAAAGCTGCCTACTTAAAATCCCAGTTCAAACCACTCATGACTCCTGAGGAACATGCTGCAAGAACTGCGGAACGGGAAGCGAAAGCTTCCAAATACCGGGAAAGAGATGCAAGTCTCCGTGCTGGACAACCAGCCCAACGACCACCCTTCCCCACAGGAAGAACAGTGGACCTACCGTACTCTACACCTGAGCCAAGCAGCTCAGGAACACAACAACCCGCTCCCACCCAGGGAGCGCCCACTTCATCGAGCCCACAGCCCGACAATGTAGCCCAGGCTATGTCATCGCATCCGACGCAGCAATCGGATGTCCAGATGAACAACCCAGAGGAAAACCCTCCTCCAGGGCAATGACTCCACCCTTGAGAGAGGGGAAAGTGACACGGTAATACACCATCGAGGCACCCATGAAAACACCTTCCCCCAACTCGAGGCCCACTCGAGGCCCCGCACACAATACTGTATGCGAGGAACCGCAAGTAACAATTGCAGAAATCTCCACTCCGTCAAAAGACCCACATCCACCGCTGCTCATGTGTAAACACCACTTACACACAAACCCTCACAGAACAAGTGAGGAACACCAAAGACATACAACCTTTGGGTCGAAATTCATTTTCGACAAACTCCACCATTTTTTTTTTCTCTCCCTGCGATACCAATGTATCGCCGTTCACTTCAAAGTAACGGCCCACACTCATTCATTCCTTAAACCCCCTCTCTTTTCTTCACCAACATGTACAAAATTGCCCACTTTAAAGTGGTGACAACAAAACACTCATTGATAATTCCAAACTCAATGTAAATCAATTATTAAAACTCTGTTTTATTCACTATCAACCTTGTATGCATCGCAAATGCAACGCAAGGGGGGAGAATGTCAGGGCAATAGCCCCGAACCCCGAGCCACATGTAAATTAGATACATATAGTCACGTGGGCAAGCAGGAACCTCCGGGTAACTGCTTACACACCACCGTAAAATACACAAACTTGTATCACTTACGGCCTTGTGTGCTGAGCTACCCAAAGACCTCACAACAGTGCTCCGCTTGAGTTGCTGAGGCCAAGGTCCTTCCATGCTAAGTCTCCGATTCCACTCCGGAGTTGTCTGAATCCGCACCTCATCTCTAACAATGCACTTACACACAGTTGCCTGCAGAAAGACTTTCAAAACAACTTCACGTGAGAAGTCCGAGGTCACGATGACTTGAATGATTATGTAACAATAGTGTGGCACTCTGTATCACCTGTTTGGGTGTGGGTGTTTATTCAGAAGCATGCACTCAATGGGTGAGATTGGTTCGGACTTGACAGTACTGGGAGACAGCAGCACAGAGGTAATTGAGTTGTGGACGAATTACATGGGATGTGGATGACTCAGCACGGGGTTATCAGCTTAGGGCCGAGTTGTGGAAAATGTTTTGAAGAGGGAGTTTTGTGCTTTTGGCACTTGTGCAGCCTCGGAGCGAAAGTCGCTCTTTTGGTTGACTTGCCAAAAGATGGCGAGTGTTGTGACTGACTTGTGACTGAGTCTTTTGACGGACTTATGGCTGACTTGTGGTACTGTGAATACCCCTATTGATCAGGGCCCTCACTAGCTCAGTTGTGGCCCAATCCCATCATGTAACATTCTTGAATACATCGAGCACTCAAACAGTATACAACAAGGAAGTTAGCCCACTTAAGAGTCACATACAACAACTCCACTACATATGATGAATGTTCTCAATCACTTAAACAATGTAAACCAGACACAAGAGAAACCTGGCATTCACCAATCCCATGATTCCTTCCAGGTGGGTTTGAACAAAGCCTTTTGGCGCCGTGCCAATGCAGCATTGCCTTCTCTCGGAATTTCGGCTGCCAATGTTGTGGCTTGTAACAAGGAAGCATACCTGGCATTGTACTCCGGGGGTATCACGGAATATGTTTTAGCAGTGCAGCCTTTCGCCAGGATGAAGTAATGATCATCTTCCCGTGATTGGTTGTGTGGCTTCCGCTGGCCCGATTGCACACTGACGTTCTGCTCGTTGCTCGGCATGTCAGACCCTAACTCAAGAAAGAGCGATATGATGGGTGTTCCAGGAGGAGGATTCGAGATCTTGGGGTCAATGTGGCCATTTTTTATTGACTCGCGGTTCTTGATTTGAACTTGAAGTACGGAAGTCCTGTCACAGCAGATGGCATCCTTTACAGGATCCCCAAAGAAGACCGGAATGATGAGATCCACAGCCCGCTGTGTACCTGCACAGTTCACAGCTGCCCCACGCAGCATCAATTTGCACACATACTGTATGTCAATATGATGATCGTTTTCACGGTCAATCTGAACAAAATGCGAGAAGTTGATGTAGGCATCCTTGTATGCGGCCTTAAGTGTACGTGCACCGCTTCGCCCGGCCACCGGTAGAGCATTGAGTATGATGTTGTGAAACCTGTCAGCAAACAGGCACTTCAGGAAGTCGAGCACCCTGATAGCTGAATGGAAGTCGGGTGTATGTCCATATGATGGGTTACGGTGCATGATTATGGTATCATGTGCAATAGTCATGAGCAGACGACCAATAACTTCCCCACGTTCTCCACGAGCAAGCAGATTACCCCCCAGCGCATTTGACAGTATTTCCGGTCCCTCAAATGCAATCGGTGGGAGGTTGTTGTTAAGGCCATCATGACGCTTTTGATTGAGCAATCGTGACGCAGCTTCGGCAAGAACGGGCTCAGACGGATATCCAGAGTACATACAATCACGATGCTTCGGCACCGCATAGACTACCCGCATGTACGACTCAACTAAGGTTGAAACCATCGAACGTGCAACTTCACGTGTAAGGTCATAAGATAGTTGGATCCTGATGTCAAGAGCCGCAATCATGGCATGACCATCCTTGTCGCTGTGCTCACAGTGGGTGCCTGTAGCGAGAGCAACTGTGGCCCTCTTTGGGTCGAGTTTTCTCATTGCAAAGTCAAAGATGTTTTCGGATTTAGTCCTCCTGTTATCATACAGGGAGAACCACCTAGATAGAGTAATGTTTGAGATGAGCCTGAACCATGAAAGCAGGATGCCCATACTAACAGCGGTCTACCGAAGCGAGCCAACATTTCTGTGGAGCACATCTCTTTTAGTGTGATCGAAGAATCCTTTGCATCAAGCCTGTCGCACAACCCCTTCGATCCTTTCGATGCCCCTGTGAATATATCAAATGGGAGTTCTGTGTATGGTGGGAACAATATTGTCTGGGCGCCAAACACCCGGGCTGAAGGATGAGAGGCCATTGTAGGGGCCAATGACTTCAATTTCGAATTCGTCGACAGGAACAAGGCAAAGACAGGGATAGTTTTCAGATATGTCAATGCAGTACCTAGTGAGTGGTAGGCGCTACGATCGCGGCCATTGTTCCGCCTTGGTGGATGATCCGTGAGGGTGTGGGCCTCATCGATATAAATGAAAAATGCGCAACCAGATGGAGGACATTTAGGGTCGGGATGGAGCACCTTAACGAGGCGCCCATAAGAAGTAACGAGACGCTCTTCCACAACCTGTGTCCAGGTGGCGGATGCAGCACCTGGAGCCACGGGTTCCCCGAGGCCGGGCAATGGGAATTCCTGATCATAGAGTAAATTCAACACCATAATGCTGTACTTGGAACAAATACCTTTGCCTCTTTGATCACATCCTTATAGAAGTTCCTTCGATTCTCCCCCGTGTCCTGCATCGAGCGGCCTTTAGTAAGGTAATTGTGCCATTTGCTAGCGATTTCGGAGTGCGTGGACAATCCCCACGGACGCGCAATACGCTCTGCGACATCAAACATGGCTATCAAAAACGCAAGGTACCGGCGCACTAGGTCATCACTTGTGTCGACCCCTTTGGGAAGGAGATAATCTCGGACCTCTTCATCAGAAGGTGGGTAAGCTTTGTTGGATTAATCAATGTAGATGTCTCAAAGCAAAAGATGGCAATTACTTACTCCCCAAATGCCCAGACAACGTCTCTCTAAGGTTCAAGGAAAATGCGAACCTCTCCTTGGCAGCCTTGTCCACCAATCGAGACTTGCCACACCCGGAGGATTGCACAACTGACATTGAAAAGTTGTACACATCCTTCACTAAGACGTACTCATCCATGGTCTTCAACAAGGCATTGTGGTCCTCGCCAACAAAAGGTTGCACAAAGGACTGAACCGATGCTAGAGGCAAAGTCACCAGCAGTTGCGACACTGTGCAAAGGGATACGAACCGAGCTCTAGTGTTGTTTGCGAGTTGTCAAGTGAAAGTTAGCTAAGAACCATTTAAGCGTTGATGACGCACCCCAATTCTCAACCGGTGCCGCAGCTTCATGGTTGGCACAGTCGTCACTCCGAGATCCGGCTGGAGGAGACTGGCGTGGGCCATCTGCGCGAAATGCTAAGTATTTGACAACACGAGGATCACAAGGCAGCATACAAGTGCTCTCAATTCGGGCCAAGGAGCGGATTTGGTAGTCCTCTGCAAGTAGTTTCAACTCATCGACGTCCGGCTCATCGTAGTCGGGATAATACTCTCTGATAAGACAGCCGAGATCCAACAAGACACGAGCCTTCGTTGTATCTGCGTTAGGATGTTGTTGGTGGAAACGCTTGAATACATCGTCTTCATCACTGGGAGGGAGGCGACCATTCAGACGGAGTCCGCCAAGCCCCTCAATCAGTTGATTGCTACCCATTCAGATGTGGATGGCTGCCAGCAAGGCAAGACAAAACAGATCGGCCAAGTAGGTCATGTGGCTTCCCTAGTTGGTTCCACATTCCACTTATGTAATCAAATCCCGTGCTTAATTCCACTATTTCCAATAGTGGGGGTCGGCGGGTTGCCATGATACAGTCACGTGCAAAGATTCATAGTCCCGAAGCAAGGGTAAAATGTTAGGGGATGTAACACCCTCTACTGTAACTTTTGGGTTTAGTGATATATAGAAAAAATCATTGTGTGATGTTAAGGAAGAGCGCATTCCAGCCAGTTTTTTTTCTTTCTTGCTGGATATGGAGATATGGCTGTAAAAATCCACGTTTTGGCATATTCTGGGCCAAAAATCGAAAAACTGCCTGGAATGCACTCATGACAGCATCATTTAAAGATGATTTTCATACTGCCAGAAGAGGGTTTTTGTGTTGAAATTTTGAGTTTTGTCCTCATCATTGGCACGTTCTTGTTTCAATTCATCGGAAGTTCCCGCATTATAATTTCGCTTTGACAGGGCATAAAGGGATTAATGATATGTTACATATGCTACAGAATAATGTCAAATCCCTGGGGCTTTAACAAGACTTCCAATAATGGAAAGCAGAGTGCAAGGATGCTAATGAAAGCAAGGCATGGAGCGCAGTTCAGAGAACATGTCGGAGGAAACTTTCAATGACATCCAAATGGTGTGACGGAACAACACTGAAGCATTTGCAGATGCCAAGCTATCAAATGAGGTGCAGGCTGCGATAATGCAAAAGGCAAGGGAGAGTGGCACACTCCCTTCCAAGGCCCGAAGGGCGGTTATTGTGGCAAAACAACAGGAAAAAATCACACTGAACCAGAGGAAGGAGGCTGAAAGGGTGGAGAAAGCCAGGCGCAAGGAAGATATTCTAGGTGCAGTGGTTCTATGGGATGATCTGGAGTGGGAAAAATGGGGCGTGTTGTGGGAAAGAAGGTAACTGGCAAGATATTGGATGAGCAACTAGATGCTCGTAGGCGGCTCGATAAACGAATCCCCCTGAAGATCCGAACCACCAGGAAAGCAGAGAAAGAGGTGGCCCTAGTTGCAGCCATCAAACGTGCAATCGATACGCTGATCGGTCCTGAAGAGGATGGTCCAGTCGCAGATAACAACACTGATAGAGGATATGAGATCAGGAATGCCAACTGCCAGAACCTAAGAGGTATTGAAAATTAGAGACTATCTACATGTTTTCTGATGGTCAAAAGTGTTGTTGAGATGATGGGTGGGGGGAAAGATTTTTTGCCACTTTCTGCGTGCAGATTAGATCACGTGGTACTACAAAGTTAATGTGATGTTGCCGGTCCCCATAGGCACGTGCGACCTGGAGCAGTCTGTCTCATTCTGCACTGCCGCAGTGCTGATGGATCGTGATGGGTGACCAACTGCCCAGGTCCTAACTTGCCTCTAGCATGGCTGAGGTTAAGTTGCTGAGGAAGGGGGAGGTTTGCTCCTTTCCCCCACCTGCTCGCTTGCCTTCACGCTTGTGCTCGGAGTTACTGGTATGTTTCCCCAGCGCAGCAGGGCTTGTAACTCACGCTCGCTTGCCAGTACCCCCTCTGGTTATTGCATAGTTATTGCTTTTCCACTTCCTTCTTACTGTTCTCTGTAAGCATATCTTCTCTCTTGTTCTCTTTATCGTGATTGCTTGCTCTCAGCTCTTGTTCCAACCTCACTTGCACTGCTCTCTCTTCTGCCTACCCTCCACCTTCCCCAACTCCACCTTTGTGACTGGTACTGTTATCTCGTTGTCATCTTATTGTACCGGCTCGCCCTTGGCCGTTGTATTTCTTTTCTTGCAAGCAACGTGGGCTGTGTCCATACTGTGGGAAATATTTCTCCATAAATGACCACAATTACTCTGGTAATTGACCATTTACCATCATTTCGATGGTTTTTGGAGTCTAGTATTTTACCAAATCGAAATTGCAAGTCAAGGAACCGACTTTTCATGGCAAGTATTTTACAACATGTACCACGGTAACTTGTGCAGGTGCATAAAATCATCATATTTTCACCTCATTGTCACTACAAACTGAGTCCCAAGATGTATTCTATCAGCATGCGCTTATCAGGGCATACAAAGAAGATAAGACCACCAGGAAGTCTGATTGGGGAGTCGGAGCACGGGGCGTTAATACGTCACCCTCGGTACCGTGGGCAGTACATGCCTCAATCCCACCCTTGAAGGCCATTTTCACAACACCTCACAAAGATAAGCCAGTATTGGATGCAACCTTATGTGGCATTTCATTGCCATCTTTACTCGTCAGAAATGATCTCAAGTCAAAGTCGAACTGAACGGAAATTCCCGGACCTACCGAACTTCCTCTTCTCTCTCACCATACACTCACCATATGCATTGGATCCATGCCTGGCTGCTATGACACGTGTAGTTAGGCCTTGGTTTGTTTTTCACGTCTATATACATGCTTCAACACCTGTCCAGTTTAGCATTGCAAGTGGAAAGTTGTGCGATAGGCACCTCCCATATCACACCCCCAAGCGATACCCTCTTATCTGCCTGCTCTCCAGCCACTGTGTCACCTCAACCCACCATCCATGAAGAGAGAGCCCGAGCATCCGCTCAGCAGGGTGTTGTCTGGCCCCGGAGTATGCCCACTATTTTTAGTTTCTTCTGCGCTCATCCCTAATCTGGTAGATGCAATGTCGTTTTCACTGTTGTTACCATGTTCATAGCCCCAAATAACCATGAACCATTATGTATTTTACCATCCACAATCATCGTAAATTACCAGACCTGTGAGGTAAAATACCAAATACAACCATCATAAAGTGACTGTCATTTACCATCATTAAGATGGTAGAAAACTACGAAAAAATAGGTCTTTTATCCTCGTTAGCATGGTAATGGGAACTCAGTGAAGGGCCATAGTCTTAATGGTAAAATACTATTCTAATCATTGTCAAAGTGAAGGTATTTTATTGTTGTTTAATGTCTCCATTTCATGAGACTAATCATGGGATAGCAACTTACCATCAGCTGATCTCAGGTTCCCGCTTCTGCTCGCCACTAGCTGGGAAACCTGGCTGCACCCTGTGGGGACTGTTTTGGCATTCACATGCCTCCCAGCACTCCCATGGATTATGCCACTTTAAGAATAGGTCAAGAAGGGAGAATTCCTCCCCATTCTCTTAACAAGGGCACGGCTGCCTCACAACAGCTGGGCCAATTGGCCTGAAACTTTTCAAACCACTGTATCCTGATTTTAGATATTTTCAATGCCATTTTTATGTTTCCAATATAGATATGGCATGAACAATTTCATAATGTGTTTCATAAGGTGCTAGACATGTTTGAGTGGCTCCACACTGTTCACACCAATACATGCTGGCTAAATCCCTCCAGACAGAATCCAACCTTCCTCCAGATCCCTTCAAACACCTCTTCCATCCAGCCTTACCCTTGGGATTCAAATCCAAATCCAAATCCAACATGATCCATCTGGGATGTCCAAGGGGCCTTCATCTCGAAAAACAAAAAACAAAAAATGAAAAAAAAAAAAAAAAACAAAAAAAAAACAAAACAAAAAAAAACAAAAACAAAAACAAAAACAAAAAACTGAAAACAAAAAAAAAAAAAAAAAAAAAAAAAAAAAACAAAAAAAAAAAATTAAAAAAAATTAAAAAAAAAAATAAAATAAAATAAACAAAAAAAGAAACAAAAACAAAAACACAAAAAAAAGGAGAAGAAGAGAAGATCACGAAGAACACAGGGCAAAGGAACATGGAATAAAGTTAACACTGAAACACTCTGTTAGCCCTCACTCCATCAGGGGAGACACACATTACCTTCATCATGGTTGGAGCCATCTTGCCAATCATCTCCGTGGCATAGGGGCTGAGGACTTTATGAAGCTAGCTAGTATGTAAGCAGAAGCAGCTCCACAGTGATCATACAGACTTACCTTTACAGTTCTTAATTCCTCCTTACATGGTCAAGCCTGCTTCATGAATCCAGTTTCTGAGTACCAAGCTGAGAGAGGAAAGGATCATAGTGAAATCATGCCTTACTGTGTTGTGATACTTACAATTTTCCTCCTTGTCGCAGCTTCATTCATAAGCCTAGAAGGTTTCATGAAAGACAGACCAGAAAAAGGCTAGTCAGTTGTGAAACTCCTCAAACTGCTCTCCAGCTATCCCCATCATGGCACCTTTCTGACCCGGATACCTTGTAGCCGCTCACAGAGGGACAGACAGCCGGCGTGCCTGCCATCATGATGGGCAAATCAGGCAGTCATATACAATGACATCCATTATTGAGATGCAGGCTGGGTGGCCACCCTACCACTTCATCCCTCATAGTTCTAAAGTAAAGAAGCTATACGCGCGGTCTCAGTCTCGAACAAGAGAACTAAGTTTATTGTTCCTTTACCTATACGCGCAGTCTGTAAATACAGTCAGAACTCGCATACAAGGAATAAAGTAAAAGAAAAAGGATATCACCTCAGTCTCGAACAAGAGAACTGAGGGGGTGTGAAAAATTTCCGCGCACAGTGTGTTTTATACACCTAGCGCTAATATCGCTTATAGCGACTGCCTGCTATAACCGGCAATGAAGAGTGCATCAAGACAAAAAGGTATATACGATATCCTCAATTGATATCGCGTCAATAAAGAAAATATCAGTACGCATGCACATTGATATTCCAATAAGTTCGTGGGTCATACTTGGGCAAAGGAAAGAGGGTTTTTGATGCCCTTCGGCTTTAAGAACCCATGGCCGGAAATTGCCGATTCTGAGTTAATGGACAATGCGCTGGCATTTGAGCCATTTGATCAATGAGGAGTGAAGTTCTTGGTGAGGGGCTGCTTCATGCGAGCCCCTGGTGTCGATTTTGGCAATTTTTGGTCGATTGGGTGATTTTTGGTGCGCTTGCTGTATTCTTCCGCTTTCACACCTTTATCGCCATTCTGACATTCTGCAACAGCCTTAGATTCTCTTTCTACTCCCCCTTGGGCTTCTCCTATCATCCATGCACCCCCAACTTGCTTGCCATTGCTAGTTTCAATAAACTCGGCATCACGCGCTTTCATCATCCAGGGCTTGAATCAAGGATGCGCAAGGCTCCCTCGGCGTATACTCCCACGAGGGCAAGGACCGGCAGGGCAACAAGGCGCTTACGAACAGCTGCGTTGCCTCCGGGGGCGTGACTACGAGTACAGTGTTGACCACGCCAACTTCTCAAAGTCTCTTTCATCGCATTTCTATGAAATCTAGGAGCTCCCTACGGTGGCCGGTAGTCGCATCTCCAACATCGGAAAAATCGGAAGAATGGGAGGAGGTGGGGCCAATATTCGCGCCGCGCCAGTCCAAGTCTGGACCTGGTTATGCTGGCCATGCCAATGTTTACAAAACAGATGCAAGTCTACTAATTTTCTTTTTTGGTTCGCATAATGTTGAGCGTTTTCTTCATAACAGGATCCCAACGTGTCACCATTCAAAGACCACATGATTCGGGAGCGGGTCTCGACGAAGGGTGAGCTTCGAGAGCTGGAACCCTCCTCCCAAGTTGCTGGCTGCATACATCCCTTCGAAAAGATCGGGAAAGTGAACGAGACCGGCGCGAAGCGTTACCTCTCCGGTCAGGCATTGTGGGATAAGAGATATGCCAAGGATGTCCAGCGCGTTGCGAAGAATCGGCAGAAACACCTCAAGCTTGCGAAAGAAGAAACGCAAAAATCTCTTGAGAAGTTGAAAGCTCGCTTCGACTACATGAAGATGCTGGTAACGGAGGCTCGGTTGCGGAGTGTAGTCCTAGTTCCTCTGACAGCGTGGACAAGTGGGATATAAATTCGCCGTTGTGCATTTGGGGTTGGGCACAGGAGGGAGAGAATCTGCCGCCGTCTAGTATTGTCGCTCAGCGGGACACTGTGAGTGGGTTTTTAACTTTCATTTTAGTTGAGATCCTGAGCCTTTTTCTCCGCGTCCTTTGCGGATGTAAGGAGGAAGCCAGGCGCGGGGCCCAATGCTAACGGCGACAATGCTGACGGCGGCAGTAGCTCCCGAAGTGCAGCAAAGGATCGGAAGAGCTTATTCAGATTATTCCAGGGTCCCATCTCCCGAGGAGACCCTGTGAGAATATCTCGATGTACAGGATGATTGTGTTATATATAGGATGGTCGAAATGATGAAACTTATTAGATTCATTGTTGATTGTAAAGCGGAACAACAGAAGACAGAAGAGACTCAAGGTTCATCGATGCCCCAAAGAAATGATGTGTGTGGAAAAAAAAAAAGAAGGGAATTTATCCGGAAATTTCGAACAGTCGAATCGAATCGAGGGAGCAAGCAACCTTGCGCTTCCATTTTTTGTAAGTTCAGTCATTAAATGCGTATCTCTATCGAAACTGGCGTTGGACGCGGCAGGAGATGGAGGAACGGTAGCGAGGGTGTTTTTCATGGGTCCAAAAAACTCAATGAGGTCATTGGCGAATTCTGCTGGCGAGAGTTGCGCCGCGAAGTGGCCACCCTATCAAATGGTGAGAGAGAAATGGATTGTCCCGTTGATGTCAGTACAGTTGAAGGGGGGGGGAAGGGAAAAGAACGAAAGGAGAATTTCTTCGTACCGTTTCGTGATAACGAACGAAACTGAGTTTTCCTGTGGTTGCGACCCAACATGCTGGAACGGGAATTACTTCTATAAAAACGAGGGAACAAAAAGAAGAAAAGAAAAAGAAAGAAAGAAAGCGCGGAAAAAAGTTACATAGTTGTATGGTCGATCAATTTTCAGGTTCATTTGTTAGCGGCTGCATTAATGATATGTAGTAGTCGTAACCTACGTACCATGTGGGAAATAACTGTAACCGAAGGGTTTATGGATGTAAAGCGACGGATCGTCGGTCGGGAGCGTTGGCGTCGATGCGCCACCGGGAAATAACTATATTGAATCATTTTCTTTTTTTAGCTTCGTCGATAGATAGCAGGTTGGAAAAGGTAAAAAGAAAAGAAAAGGCTCGTACCTCCCGGTAAGCGTGAATGCTTCTTGCGTAGGTCTGAGTGAACCAGTACAGTGTAAGGGTCGTTAGAATCATGTCAAGTGCATGTTTTGTTCTAAAGTTTCTTGCCTGTCCTGTATGGTGGCGGGGAGGGGGAGGGAAGCATAAGGGTACTACATTTGCTATGGCATGACGTGAAAATGAGTTGGGCAAACTTCGACTTACCACGCCAAGCTCGCTCCTGGAGAGCAGCTCATCACGGCTCCCATCGTACTCAGGTTGGTCGATTGTATTGTGGCATAAGTGGTCCCGCTTGACAAGACTTGTTTGCCCGTTGTAATCCTTTTTGCTCCGCCTCCGTGAGGGGTGGTTGAAGTTAAGGTGTAATGATGATGATAAAGATAAGTCTATCTTAATACCCCGCGGCCTCGTGATGACGTGGCAGTGCGGCTGTCCCATCTGTACACCGTGGCGTACATGAGGGTATCGTCGGGTGATAGTGATCCTCGGGGTTTGAATGAGAGGAATAATAATGGAACTTGGTGAACAAAGGTAAGTTTTTTTTTGAGCTTGGCGTACCTTTGCATCCATGATATCTGACGGCCATCATAAAACTGCCGATGTCACCACCTTGAACAACGTAACTAGATCCGTATCCGAGTCCTGACATGAGTTTGTCCATGAGACGCGCAACGGCAGCCATTGTTAGGTCGATGTGTAGCGCTGCCCCGGTGCACCTCGTCAGTACATGCGTAACTGCAGTCGTCGTCGTTTCGAGCAGGTGGTCAACGAGGCGCACGCGCTGATTGCTACGAAGCTCGGTGGCGCCAAACTCTTCGCCAAGCAGCTTGCGGCACTGTTGGCCAAACCGGCATCTGACGACGAGGAGGCAGCGGAAGACAAGTTGGACTTGGAGAGGAAAGAGGAGGATTTGAAGAGGGCGAAGGTGGACGTTAGTATCCTGGACGACTTTCTCAAGCTCATCGACTCTACATGGAGTGACGTCTACCAGCGAATCGTCGGGTGGCTCGATTGGGCACCCAAAATTGCTAACGATCTCGACATCGCGCTTAAGGAGGACAAGTTCCTGAAGAACTTCAAAGGCAACTATGTCTAGCTCGGTGCGTTCTGCTTGTATCTCTCTTCCTTTTTTCGTCCAATGCAGACATGAATCGTTAGCCGGAAAGTCCACCCGCGATGAGATTGTCTCGTTCTTCTACCCCAATGCCACCAACCCACCATCCTTCGAGTACCCAAAAGATCATCTCTTCAGAATTTGGGTTACGTCGACGCCGCAGGCCTGGCGAACCCCTACTTCTGGGACGAGCAAGGTAACCCGTGCTTCATCGTGGCCAAGAATGGGCAGACGACCGATCTTACTTTGGTCGCTTCTCCGAGTTGGAAGCTTACACGTGTGACGAGTTCGAGCACGATTCGTGGGATGTCACTGTCCTCAACTTTACCAGAAAGCACGGCAACTTTTCTGACCATCGCGACTGGCGCATGCGTCTTCGGCGCCAAAGGCAAGATGGTCGCGATCTTGGATTCCGGCATGCCCAGGGGAATGTCCAACCACGTCACGTTTTGCACTCCTGCCCACTACGTCGTCGATCTCGTCAGGGAACGCTACCCCCACACCGATTTGGACCGCCTCAAGTTCACCGAAACCGCAGCCTCAAACCTCAAAGTCCCTTTCTGTCGGCTTCCGCCTCCATCATCACTGTCTTCCTTGACTCTTTCTATGTCGTTGGCTCCAAACGCGTGTTTTCCAGTCAATTCGCTGCGAACGTTTGTCCCTTTGCCTTGTACTTTTTCGTACAGGGGGTTTGGGCGCTTCGTCAACTCCTGGGCGCGAACGCATCCACGCTCGATCCATATCCTCAACCGATTCTGGAATGACTCCAAATCATACCGACAGTCTTGTCTTACAATCTTCCCCCCATTCGTCTCGCGACTCTTACAATAATCATCTGTTCGGCGATCCTGCTGTTGACTTCCCACAACCGCAAGGTTTCGTGTTTGGCTCTGATCCTCTCTCTATTCCTAGTTTTGGCACAAGGACTGTGTCTCCCGATCCAATAACGTTGTTTCCACTCGACCCCCGTCAGCAGCCTCCTCATCCTTCCCTCTTCAATACAACTCCGCCTCCACCTCCACCTCGCTTGAGGTGTTTGACATCAACCCATCAGCATCGTCCTCCTCGAGTGCATCTGTTGGCTAGGTGCCACCTACCTCAGCCGATGATCCGGTTAACACGCAATTCGTCCACACGCTTGCGTTGATGGCGATGATTCGATTACATAATACCGCGGCACTTGAAGAGCCTCTCAGCTACGATAAACGTTTGAAGGCTGCTGAGGCCGTTGTCTCAGTTGTGAGCGAGTTAACTAACTCTGAGGCGGACTTTGGGGAGTTCGACATGCTGATAGGGGTACGATCCACGTTCATACTTCGTAAGATGAAATGATCGAAGCTCATTCTTCATTTAGCATTGCTGGAAACACACCTGCGATGTCCTAATTGAGCAGCGGTCTCGGGTCCTGACTGCATCAGAGGCTTCGGCATTGGACCACAAGATTGATATCATTATCTCACAGATGCGCCTTCTCGAGACCGTTTTTCCACTGACAGGTGGGTGCGTTTTCACGAGCTGAGAGTAAGAAATGTGATGCTAATGACGGATCCAATACGCAGCTTTCCAGATCAATGACATCCTGCAGGCTCGGCAACAGAGTATACTGTCCACTGCTCCAACTGTACCTGTGGCTGCGCACGTCGCCACAGTGCCGACCCTTTAGCTGTTGGATCTGCGTTACGTATTGTCTCTTACTCGTTTGCTTACTACTAGCTAGAGAGAGGTCGATACCCCCACTTTCCCACTTCAGCATTCCTATCGCAACCCGCATCTTGCCATGCCTCTCATGCCGACGTTCACATACTAACATCCTTGCGCTGTCCCCACATTGTCATACCTCCCTGAATCCTTCCGCTGTTTATACCACCTGGGTATGCCGTGTTACAGATATATCCGGCTTAGTGCCATTAGCTAATTCTTCATGGGTGACTGCTTGCTTTGGATGCATTTCTGTTTGGAGCTTTACGCTTCATGGAAGCCCTTTCGGGGATAAAGAAAATCGGTTTGTTCCCTCGACTTTGTCTTGACCCGTTCTTGGCACAGTAATGTAATTTATCGGTTGGTTGTCGACGATGCTGGATGTCTTGACTCATGAATCCCTGACTTGGTATGTTCATCTCCTCTGCCTAATATTCTCGTACTTATTCCCCACCGTCTTCAAATCTAGACACTGGAGGATGGACTTTGCGCTTCAGGTAAGTTTTGTTTTTCGTCATGTCTCTCGATTTTTGTGGCTAATGACTTTTTTTGATGTTGTAGGCCTTGGGTTTTTGGTTGTCAGTCACTCTAGCTTCTCATTGTGAACTCGCAGCCTCCATCACCATGCATGCCTTTTGTTGTCTTGTATATCGACCATCCCCTTTCACTCGTTTTTACCTTTCCCCCCCTTCCGTGCTCCCCACTTTTTTTTTCAAATTGTATAAAACCCATATCTTTGTCTCTATGCGGTACAATGGACCTTACACGTTGTTGTCCTTTGTTTAAAGGCAAGGTTAAACAAGTGAGCGAAATTCCTGCACATTCCTGCTACAGATAGCGGATCTTAGTTGATTGACTTCTCATGGCCACTGTTGGCTTGTGAGTGGGTTGAGTGGCAGGTATTGCTGCTTCAGGTGGTGCTTGTCAGTTATATTAGTATGTCTGAGTTGGTACTTGCAACAGCAGTTTTTCGTCCAACTCCGCTATAAGATCACCTGACCGGATTTGTTGTGAACACGCAAGCGCAAGCAGACACACCAGCCACACAACACTCTACACACCATACACACACACTTCAATGGAATCCATTCCACCACCCCCACCCAAGCAACCTCGTGGGAGGTCACGTAAGATGAGAAACTACTATCAAAAGACCGGAATTGTGTCACCACCCTTTAGAGTGAAAGACATGTAAGCCTCTCGGGAACGTGCATATCAGATGACTTCACTCAACTAAATCTTAGGAAAACTGCATTGAATGACCACCAAGAGAGGGTAAGGGGTGTTAAAGATCCCTGGGTGGGGGAAGCAATAACCCTTGCTGAGAGGGAAGTTGAGGCAGCCATATTTGCTGCACTCAAAAATACAGGTAGCATCATTCTATTGCATTTTTTGCTAATGACTCAACAGTATTTCCAGTTCGCATTGACATAGACTACAGAGATGTGGCAAGTCATAACGATAAGGCTACCAACAAACAAGGGACACAGACCAACATGAGGGATATTGAATTCCCCACCCCCCCAATTGAGAAAATATTGCTGGACAATCGTCATGGAGCTGCTATAGAGGACAGGAATGGAGTACTCCTGGCAATTCGTCTCCCAGGAGTATTTGAATTCATTCATGTATGTTTGAAGTTGATCAATATTAAATTTTACCTCCATCTTGCTTTATCCAGGACAAAATTACGGATGCGGGGGCTAAATTCAGTCATCAATATGGCTTTCCCACTTCAAAATACCGCACCAATTTCAAGGAAGATGTTTCTAAACTGTTCAAAAGTGGCCAAGCCCACTTTGCTTACTGGCAAGGCCTTGGTAGGAAGGTTAGTCTTTCTCATGTGTCACACTCATATAGCTGATGAATGTATGTAGGATCTGCATCCAGTTGTGAGCAGGGACTCAAAGAAATTTCTGAAAACCGTCAGGGAGTTTCATGACAAATGTGAACCCCTTTATCATATTCTCAATCTTTATTCGGAGAGAATAGCACCAAATCTTTGCAAGCAAAGCAGGAAGATTTGGCAATCTGTTAGGGACTTCAGAGACCCTGATGGGTACCTCAGCCGTGTCAAAAGCCATTTTTTCAGCCATGCTGTGCATTTTAACTCTGACACACAGTACCATACATCAGCAAAAGTCTGTTATGCTCCAGAGCATCAAGAGTGGCTGGAGCATGTGGGAGACAAAACAGCAGATTGGGCACTCCTGGAGCCAATAGTGTTCTCCTGGGAGGGGGTTCAGGAGCAGCTGGGAGTGGTGAGGAGTATGTAATGTGCCAGGAGCAGTGGGAGGAAAATTTTGGTCTCTAAAAAGTTGAAAAAAAAAATTTAGGGAAAAATCAAAAAAAATTCAGGAACTATAGTGCCTTTAAAGTGCTTTCAGGACATATAATTATTTGCAAAATTGAGGAAGAAATGATGGAGAAAACTGGAAAATACTTTTGGAGACCCGAGAAATAATGAGAACTGAATTGATGGGAAAGTCTGAAAATTGAATAGGAAAGTGAGGGGAAGCCTTGTAAGCATTGTTATTTTCTGCTGTTCTGATTTTTCCTGATTGTTCTTGGTCTCACTCCCAGCTGCTCCTGGACCCTCCCAGGAGCTTTCAGGAGCTTCCTGGAGTATTGAGGAGCAGCTGGGAATGAGACCAAGAAGAATCGGGAAAAATCAGAACAGCAGAAAATAACAATGCTACAAGGCTTCCCCTCACTTTCCTATTCAATTTTCAGACTTTCCCATCAATTCAGTTCTTGGGTCTCCAAAAGTATTTTCCATTAGCTGCTCCTGGACCCTCCCAGGAGCTTCCAGGAGTATCCAGGAGTATCCAGTAGCAGCTGGGAGTGAGACCAAGAAGAATCAGGAAAAATTAGAACAGCAGAAAATAACAATGCTACAAGGCTTCCCCTCACTTCCCTATTCAATTTTCAGACTTTCCCATCAATTCAGTTCTCATTATTTCTCGGGTCTCCAAAAGTATTTTCCATTTTTCTCCATCATTTCTTCCTCGATTTTGCAAATAATTATATATCCTGAAAGCACTTCAAAGGCACTACAGTTCCTGATTTTTTTTTAAATTTTTTCCCTAATTATTTTTTTCAACTTTTTAGAAGTCCCTATTTTCAAATTTTCCTCATTTCCCTCTATATCCCCCCCTCATTCCCCTCCTCATTCCCCCCCTCATTCCCCCCCTCATTCTCCCCCTCATTCTCCCCTCATTTCCCCCTCATTTCCCCCTCATTCTCCCCCCCTCATTCTCCCCCATTTCCGCCTCCCCCATATTCTGCCAGCCCGAAAGTGATTAAGTTGCCAGATTAATCATATATCAGGCCATAAATTTTGATTGTGTATTGGTGAGTCTCAGTGTCCTTGATATATAGTATAGTGTTTGATCTTGTTAAGCAGTGTCTTGTTGTGTTAGTCTTGTGGTAGGAGGTATTCATGGGGGATCTTCCCTCTTTTTTCTTTTCCTTTTCATTTTCAAATGCTCCAGGAGCTCCCAGAAGCTTCTCACCCCTATACACTTTGAAGCATTTAAATTGTATTTACTGGATATGTTTGTGCACAAAGCAATGCTCCAGGTCCTCCTGGGAGTGCCCTGGAGTACCTAGCCAACTCCGGAGGAAATGGGCTGTTCCTGGACCGGCCAATCTCCTCCTGATTCTCCCAGTGCTCTCGATACTCTGGAGCACTCAGGAGCCTAACAATTTTTTGCTGATGTAAGGATCAAGAATCTTGTTGGTCTTGCTTTGATGCCATTGCTGTGTTTGGCAAATATGAGGGTGGAGAGCTTCATTTTCCTGAGCTGGGTTATTCCTTTCCCTCTCATCCCAGTGACCTCTTCTTTATCAGAGGGGCTGCCTTTGAACATGATGCTGGGGGTTGGGAAGGTGATGGTAGGATGGTATTTGCAATGTTCTCTGACAAAGGTGTCTTCTATCAAGATTGTGAGACTCGCCCTCAAGATCTGGAGCCCATATATGGCAAAGCCCATTCTTCATTCCAGGCTACACATTGCCCCTCATCCTTAACACCCATTTCTACTTCCACAGCTTCTGGCAGCCAGCCAATATCTAATGACCAGAGGAAGGGGAAGACAGGAAGCAGCAGGGCAGCAATGCAGAGGTTGAAGAGGAAGCACTCTGTTGATGGTAGCATGGACCAGGAAACACAGTTGCCTGCTGCAAAATGTAGACGCAAACTGTAAGGATTGTTCCACTTCTTCAGATGGTCGACTTTCTCTTTGTTTGATAACTCCTGTTCTTTTCTCCTTGTCTCATAATTCTGTTTCCACTGTCAAATAAATCAGTTTCCCTTTGCAAGCAATACTGTAAGGGAGATTAGTGTTAGAGACTGGATGCTAGACAAAGGATATGTCTCCATGGCAGAGCCTCAGCGACTCAGACCAGGAGTGCTGTGCCAAGTTACACATCTGTGCCCTAATTTACTTACTGGCAGTGAGAACTAAAAAGGGGGAATAACTCTAGTAGATTTTATCACTAGGGTGTAACCTATCTACAAGTTATGTATATATTACAGTGAGGGCAGGCCCATGAATGGCGGGGTGGAGTGGAGTGGAGGTGGAGTGGAGCAGAGTGGAGCTAATGGAGTTAAATGTTAGCTGACTGAATATTACTGACAAGTGAGGTTATGGGGTTAGCAGAGGGGCAGGCTATAACCCAGAAATGGAAAGGAGGGATAGGCCCAAAGGTAGGCTTGCAGGGCAAGCAAGTGAATTGCCCAGTGGGGGTGGGAGTGCACTAGTGGACGTTGGAGCTGTCTGTAGGCCTTTGGGGTTCCATACTTAGGGAGGTGTAGGTAATATATTGAATTGACAGGGTGGTGACCATGGAGGGAGTCGGAGGTGATTGCAGAATATGGAGGCTCCAAGGTTAGTGACAAAGGGGTGGAGGTAATCTGGAAGGATCGAGGTAGTGGAGGACGATGGCCATAGATGGATATGACAATTAGTGTCACATCTGGGAATCCTGACCCTGGATTACCACACCACTACCACAGACATTGCTATAGGCCATCCAAGCCCATCCCACTCATCCACTTCACTTCCATTCCCACCATTGTAGGAGAAATAATGGTCACTCTATGAAACCACATCATGGTAATATGCCAGAAAATTACAAAACCCTTGTATGACAAGTAGAAATGAAAGGATAGCAGAGTTTGAATTTTAATGAATTTTAACAAATTTTATGAATTTTCATGACTACATAAACAAATGCCAAGATAGAAAATTAAGAAAAATACTTCAAGCTTAGCATCTGTTAGAAGCGGTCCTTAATTTAGTAGGCGAGCAGGAAGTCTCTAGGGGGCATTTCAGGTCAATTTTAGACTAAGGCTTAAAACGAGTATGTACAAGCACCGATATATATAATGGAGAGGGCGAAAGCACAGGGAAACAAAGGGGGTTCCAATGGGAACAAAGGGATGACAGAAGTGGAGCGGTACTGAAGGTCATAGGGCAGAACCTGTGGTACATCCGAAAGGAGGTAAGGAGGGCGAAGCCCAGAGGGGCAGGAGTGTCAGAGACCAGATTCGAGACGAGGGAGAGTCTCCGTGGCGGAGGGCTTTGGCCTCAGCGACTTATGCCAAGAGCGCTGTGCCTAGTGACACGTCCGTGCCCTAACTTACTGACTGGCAATCAGAACTGAAGGGGGGTAACTCTAGTCCATTTTATTACTGGAGTGTAACCTAGGTACAAGTTGGATATATATATGGTTACAGCGAAGACGGGTCCGCAAATGGTGGAGCCGAACGGAGCGGAGTTAACGGGGTTAAACATTTGGGGTTAGCGGAAAGGCAGGCGATAACCCAGAAACGGAAAGGAGGGATAGGCCCGAAGGTGGGCTCTGCAGGGCAGGCGAGTGTATTGCCCAACGGAGGTGGGAGTGCGCTAGCGGACGTCGGAGCTGTCCGGAAGTCTTCGGGGCTCCGTACTTAGGGAATAAATTGAAAGGAGGGGGTGGTGACCATCGAGGGGTACCGAGAGGATTGCGGAATACGGGAGCTCTGAGGTTTAGTGAGGAAGGAGCGGAGGTAGACGGGAGGGATTGGAGGGACCGGAAGTCGATGGCCGGGGATGGATATGACAAGGAGGATGAGGGGAAGTGGGGATGATGACTAACTGGCTAGAATGGGAAGAAGCAGCAGTCCAAATAGGGATGAGGGGAAAACATGAAAGATACATTACAAACGGTGAAAGTGCCAAAGATGATCCATGGAGCTCGGAGGTTGCGGAGCTTACAGAGGTTATGGAGGCGGGGTTGAAAGTCCGAGGAATATTGGCAATGGTGTTTACATAGTATGAGGTCACCAATGCAATGGACTAAAGCTGAGGTGGAGTCAAAGTCCAAGGTAGGAACTATGATGGAGACTTGGAGCGAAGGTACGAGCGGTGTCCAAGTACAAGGTATGGGACAGTGGTGGAAGGTCATAACTTGGCAGGAGGTCAGCGGAAGAGGGCCAGAGGGAAGAGAGAGGAAAGAGGAAAGAGGAAAGGTGTGGAGGAGAGGAAAGGTGAGTATCAGAGTGGACGGGCAAAGGGTAGGAGAATGACGGAAGGGTGGAGGTGTTGTGAGGAGGAAGCGGAGGAGTGGGAGGAGGAGTAGGAGGAGGGTGTCGAGAGGAGTGGTGTTCGGTCCGAGGTGAGTATCGGAGCGGATGGAGATAGGACAGGAGAAGGAACGGAGGAGTGGAGGTGGCATGAGGAGTGAGAGGGGGTGTGGTGTCAGGACCGAAGGTGAATATCGGAACAGACAGTGGTAGGGTAGGACTCCAGAGGTGGTGAAGGAGGAGGTCTGGGAGTCGGGTCAGGATCGGGTATGCACGGATATGACAGCATCAATTAAAGCAAGAATGAGGCCAATGGGGTAAGATTTGACCATGAAACCAATCTGAAAACCTCCATGGACACCACTTCCCCATCCACCCCCATCAGCAAGCCTGTGTCAGGGACAGTGCAGGAGAGGTGGGGGTAGCAGCCTGGGTGGCAGCGGAGTAGTGGGAAGACTTCTTAGGCTGAAGCAGGAATGAGAGGAAGGTTACTTCTTCGGTTCTGCTTCGGCTCAGTTTATATACAAGTGGGAATGGGTCATGTGAAGGTGCCATGTTGTAGGCAGGATAATCGCCCACACACAGAGCCTGCTCAGATACCCGCTTCCAACATTCAGAAATCTACTTCCATTCATGCAACAACTCAGTACAGATTTGGTATCCAAAAATAGGGCTAATTCCTATGATTCCAACAATATCAAGAATGTCCCAATCAGTGGAGGATTGATGGAGTTCTATGTTGGGCAAGTTAGGCACAGGCATGTGTGGGCGTGGGAATCTCAAGCAGCAACCCAGAATTCCTGCCTCACTCGTTCCCACGGCATCTAATAAATTGGTAAAAATGCTTATCGGCTGTGTGAGAGTTATCTCCTGCTTCATTTCCAATTTTGGCTCTTAATTCCGTAAATCTGTTGAGAAATCGCTTATTTTCTTATATTTTTATATTTCACCATCATTTTAGTTATTGATTGATATTCTTTCATTGTTACTGTTACCCTTTTTTATTATTTTGCCTAATAAGGTATGCAGATGCGGTATGGCACCAATATTCCCCATCTATTCTTCTTAAAAATAATTATTAGGTATAATCCTGTACATACCGGATTTTGAAAAGAAGTTCTCCCCTCCCCCAATTTTCTCTAAGGTGCTAGGACATGCCAGAGTTGGAGTGAGTGCTAGGAATCCAACAGTAGGAATAAGGGCAACTGTCTAGCCCACAATGAGTGGGTAGTAGATTAGTTGAGCCCAGACCTTGCAGAAATCCTGGAGAACCCATGACGGAGTTAAGGATTGAGAGTTAAGCAAAGTCTAGAGAGAAAGTAGGAGTTTTGGAGAGTTTGACCCCATGAGCTTAGTCAGCATAGAGAGCTGCTAGCCCTCTTGCAATGTCAGTGTTGGAAAACCTGGAATTTTGTTTTAATGTGTTAAGAGGCTCTCAATGTGTTTCAATGCTTTATTGGTCCATTCCAACACTTGATGCAAGATTTGAATCATAAATACCTAGACACATTGTAATGTCGAATTTCCATACCAAGATGGTCAATCACACCATGGGCCAATGCCAGGGGCTGGAGATGTGGATATTGTACATTATGGTGTTCTGACTCAGGCAAATTAGTTGTCAGAGGGACCCAAAATACTACATGCTGGCGGATACCAGCTGTTCAAGTGGAAAAACATGTCTGTATCAATGACATCATTAAGTAAATAGTGAAAAGCCCACTGTGGGTCAGATGTAGGGGCCAAAAATGCCCACTGAGTGAAGTCCATCACTGGCACAAAATGCGAATTTTGGGTGTTATCAAGTCAGAACAGTGTGAATCCAGTAGCTTGGTCTTGTGCTGTATACTCAGAGAGTGAAGCCATGTGGACGTGTCAGGGCACACCCACCTGACCCCGCGCCACACCCCGCGCCGTACCGCACTACCCTGTTATCACTCCCCATCTCCCCTCCCCCATTTTCCCCCTGCTCTCTATCTCTATTTCTATTTCTATTCTACAGTCGATTTCCCTTTCTCCATGTACTACTACATACCTGACCCCACCCCCCTGATCACCACACACGCCACGCACACTCCCGCCTACTGAGCGGCCACCTCCAGGATCTCCCGCGGAGACACCCAGGGAGGTGCGGCTGTGTGCGGAGATGATGTGGCTTCCTCCACGTGACCCTGGCCGCATGTATATAATAGTGCCTGGGGTGGGAACAGAAGAAGCAGCCTTCTTCTCAACTTCCCACTTCAGGTAAGTACCATAGCTTTTCCCTTTTAATGATAATCACAACTTCCCACTTCAGACTAAGTGGTTGGGGACGCTCACCCCGCAATGGGACCGCCGCTACACATAGCCGACATCTGTCCCATCGAGTCCCTTGCGCTGGGACCTTGCCGCTTTCGGAGCTGTCCCTGACAGTCCGACACCAACGCGATGAGATGCTGAGAGGGTCCCACAGCTATTTCAAGTAGTGCATGGACTCGAGCAAAGGTCATACCCCCAGATACATCCTGCATCATTATGGCATCATCTCTATGATACCCATGGAAGATCTTGTTTGTCCATACAAATTCTTCACCCCAACTTCCATCATCGAAAGATTGATATTGATCTTGTAGTAGTGCCGTAGAATCCCCTCAAGTGAGACAATGAGAAGCCAGGATAATGATGCTCATCTGATGTGCACTGCAATGAGTCAACATACCCAATTCACCTCAGATCCATCAATGTTATGTAGTCCATAATTGGTATGAAGGTGTCATATCCCGGAATCCCGACCCCGCACACTCCCACTACACCACACCTTCCTAACAACTTCACCATCCCCTACACCATGCCTCCTCACTCCCCAAGTCACCTTCCCTCCTGACTGTCTCAGCTCCGGTCTGGTTGCGGCACACCGAACCTTGGCCACTCCCATCCTGGAAGCTTGGTCCCGAGTCAGAACATTCGGAGACTCCAGATTTGCTCCAATATCCAGACGGACCTCCGACATCCTGTGACATACCCTTAAACCATTTCTCCACCCATTTCATTTATTGGAGTCACCCAACATCCTTTGGATATGCAACTCCGCTTTCGGAGCTACCCGCATCCTTCGGTGACCTCACTCACGTTGTAACGGGGATTTGCTGGTGTACCATAAACAAGCCAAATCCCGCGATTCTACCACCCTTAGCCAATGTTCTCTCCTGCATATTTGTCATTTTCGGACTCTTCCATGATACCATGACCAGCTGTATAGTTAGCTAGACAGTGAGGAGTAGCGGAATCCACTCCCAGTCAAACAAACCTGTGCAAGCGACCACTCCAACCCTCCCCCTCTCTTCTGTCTCGAGTCTAGTGGTGATAGACCTGTTACAACGTCATCACTTATTAGTCACCTTCCATTCTTAGCACAACTATCTTCTTCTTACCATTCAGTCAGCTAACCCCCCTTACCCATTTCTCGTTCCTATTCATTTTCCGGCCTCTTACTCCACCCTCCTTGATCTGACACCTCGGTTCCCTGTTAAAGATATCATTCGGCACCTTTCGGTGTTTTTCTATTATCATTCGGACTTTGACTAAGTCCTTTCCATTCCCCCTTATAAATACCCATAGATTAGAACCTGTAGTTCCTCAGTTCTAATCTCGACTAAAAATGCTACCCAAAGTCCCTCTGAGTGAATCCCATTCCCTTTCTACAAGATACCTCAGACATAAGAAATACAAGGACTAACTGAGACATAACAGAGGCACAGCGCTCCCTCCGAGTCGCTGAGGCCACATCCTCCTTAGAGCCTCTTGTACCATCCAGCAGAACCGGGCTTCCTGGAGAAGCTTCGGTCCACTACTGGAGCTCTCGGATCCCCCTCTAGTTGAGCCCTGCCTGCATTCGGACTCACGCATTTTCCCCTACAATCCAGGTTTTTGACAGAAGGAAATTTCGGAACTTCAGAGTCAAACCAAGATAGCTAGGTTCACCCAGGTGGGATTGTTCAATGAATGAGATCAAGCACTTAGTGTCCTTTGAAACTCTGTGCTGATTGGTATTGGGGGTGTGTGGTTTGTCTGTGGAGCTGCTGAGTACATCGGGTGTGGATGAGTCACCAGCGCTAGTGGCATGATGTCTTGATGGATAAGGTCCAGGATTTGGACTCGCTGTGTTTGGGTGGTAACCTATTTCAAATGTTATTGCCAGCACAGTTTAAATGGAATGTACGAACTTGCTCAGCAGTATTCTTGAAGTTGCCCACCTGAAAATTATTGTGAAAAAATTTGTGCTCCCTTTTGTTTGGTTTGGTGCTTGAATTTGCAGGCACTCCTTTGGCTTTGAATGACAAGAAACTATGCTGCATTTGGGGAATGACCAGGATTTCTGTCCATCGACTGCCCATTTGCTTCCCATCTTCTCTTGGAGATCCTCAGATTGAACAATAAGTGCCATGGGCAGAAGTTCTCTCTTTTTGGAAAATTTAGGATCAGTAATTAGTGCAATGGAGTGAATCACACCTCAGTCAATTGCTGAAGCTCTTGGAGTGTTGCTTGTCCAAGTGCAATCCTATCGTTGTCTAGAATCTCACATTGGAATAAGATATTTATTACCGCCATGTTTCGTACACAACATATTAGGTTGAGTAGATCAGGATTCAACGCATGCATTGCATGCAAGATGACCTATGATTCTGATGAGCAAATACTACATAAATGCAATATAGAAACTAATTCCTTACTGGGAGAATATGGTCCTTTGCAGTTCCATCATTGAAACTCTGGCTAAGGATGCCTGAGGGGAATGAATTGAGGCCCTTCCATCACGGAAGTGAGGATAACCTAATAGAGAAGATTGAGAGATGGAATGAATTTGGGGGTAATTTAAACTTGCATCATTTCAAACTGCCCAACAATGTCCCTTCCAAGGAGAGGGACAACACCTCTGATCATTGCAAACATATGGTCCCCCCAGATGCCCTCAAGCCATGTATGCAAAACATCGAATGTAACAGACCAATGGGGGTCACAGTTGGGTAGAGCTGAAAAAGCACTCTTTGGCCCATGAGTTGAGCCAACAATTATGATTCTGAGAGTACAGACCTTACCTCATGTGATCTGAGTCCCTGTGACTTCAGAAGTTCCTCTGCACCCCCCCTACTTGCCATAGTTGCAGCTGAATTAATAATGTTGCGTGTTTGAACCTTCGAGCATCTCTCAAAGACCAGATCAAGCCGGTCTAACCTATCCCTGGGTATAAGACAGACAGGACATGGCATCATCGATTGACTGCCCTGCATTGCTAACATACTCCATCTGTAATAGCTAAACTGGCAGGACTATTAACAAGATAGTATAACTCACATTTCTTGGTTGTCTGCAATTAGTCCAAAGACAAAGGGGAAAATCCGTCTCGTTATCCCATCTGCACACACTACATTTTTCCCATATGCACCTGGTCGACACAGTGATTGGAGTATTTCAGCCATGACCTGTTGATAAATCTGTGCCTGGAACTCAGCCCAATGTCTGTCACAGCTTTCCACACCATTTTCATGAATCTCATTAGAATTATTGAGCTTTGATTAGAGAAAAATTAGAGGAAAAATGGTTTAAGTGTGCATACATCTGGCAGCCACCCAACCAAGCATCCACCACCAACTCCTCGAGTGTTTCTTGTAGATCGAGGGAGATTTGCTAGTCATGCAATAACTGGGTAACCATTGACAGAGCCAAAGGAGGAGAGTTTTGATTTGTCTGCATAGATATATATGCCAAGTGGACAGTTGTTGATTCCATTTGTACTTTCAAGGATAGCATCCTATCAGAACAGGTTAGCTGGCTAGAATAAACTAGGGGAAAAAAATACCCAGGTGTCAGGGCATGCCCCGACATGCCCCGCCCAATCCCCGCTCCGCACCGCCTCTCCTTCCTTTCCCTCTTCCTTTCTCCTGTTCCCCTTTCCTCCTTTCTTTCTTTCCCTCTTTCTCTTACATGGACCACCTTTCCCCCTGCTCAATGTATCACCGGCGCACACGCCCATCTCCCCTCCTGTATCTTACATCCCTATACCACTGCCACCGCCGCTGCACCCGCCTTGCACCCACAGTGGGCCCTCTTGGGATCTTCCGCAGAAGCACCCGGAGAGCCATGGCTGTGTGCAAGGGTGACATGGCGCACCCCACGTGACCATTCCCGCTTGTATATAATAACACCTGGAGTGGGAACCGGAGAAGTAGCCTTCTTCTCACATTTCCACTTCAGGCAAGTAGTGTAGCCTTCCCTTTTAATGATAACTCACATTTCCACTTCAGACTAAGTGGTCGGGGACGCTCACCCCGCGACGGGATCGCCGCTACGCATAGCCGCTATCCGTCCCCCCAAGTCCCGCACCCCGGGACCTCACCGCTTTCGGAGCTGTCCCTGACACCAGGCAGCCCAAAAGTCATCTCCTGTCCATGGCTCCCCAAAGTGCCATACCCACAAGCCATCTGGACGCCTGAAGTAATGCTGCTCTGGGTGCCAATGAACCAGTGGACATATGAAGCGGTCTTGCAGCAACTCCACAACCCAGTCAAGGATTGATTTGTGGAACACTTTGACTTTTCTGTAGAGGGTTTGCAGTTGATGTTCGATGGTGACCATCCCAAACTTGATGAGGCATTAGCTACAACTACCAATAATTGTACTAGCATTGCACTTACCACCATTGTGTCATGACCGACAAATCCCGAGGCTCTGTCAGCGGCGAATCAATGCCAATAGGCGAATCCGCCGACCCGAAACCCATCCTAACCAGCCCCCAACCCCATGTCTGGCCCCCTGCCTTACTGCGTGAGACTTGACCAATAATCAGAACCTAGACCCTGCCGGTATTCCGACCTTACCTCCAGTTCCTGAGCCCTTGGCGCTCCCGGCATTCAGTCATGCCTGCCTTGTCTCCATCCGAACCACACTCATCGCTTCCCGCTATGTGGTCACAGCCATGCCCCGCTTCCGTGCATTCCGCACCCTCTGCCCACTCCACACCCTCTGCCCATCTCTGCACCTTCTGGCCACCTCTGGTTGCCCTTGACACCTCTGGTCAGGTCAACACTCCCACTCCCCTCTGTACCTCTGTTGGCCTTCATGCTGTCCTTGTGTGACAGTGCTGGCAGATCAACCTCTGTTTGCGGACTTGTGTCGGCACCGCACCGACCCCGCTTATTTGCGGACTTGTATCGGCGCCGCGCGCTGACCTCCGCTTTTCCTCTGGCCATTTGTCACTTGGCAGCTTATCATTCATTCCTTGCCGAGTGCCATTTATTGTTTGCTTCCCTGCCAATATCGGCATTTGATCCCCTCCTTATTGGCACTAGGTTATTGATCTCATTCAGTTATTCATCAATAACCCTTGCCACTTATTGTTTATTGATCTGTTCCTCGTTTTCAGTTCCCGGGCTCTTGTCCTTATTTAGTTTGACAATCCCCGCTTATCTCCACGCCGGACCGCGCCGGACTGACCGGCTTTTCTATATTCCCTCTTGCCTATTTATTTACCTTGTAAATACTTTTGGGGACCTCAGTCTGAAATCAACTAGAGTACCCCCCTGTCTGGTCTGAGTCTCTCCTTCTGCACAGGGGGCTTCCCCCCTCTGAGTCCGTGCTCGTGGAGTCCACGCTCCTCCTATAGGTCCGCTCCGCCCGCAAGTCTTGTTTGAAGTCCGCTGTAAGTGTCAGTCTGTAAATATGGGATCTCCCCCAAACGTCAAGCTCAGGGCACAGCGCTCCACCTGAGTCGCTGAGGCCACGATCCCACTCTGCTAACCTTGAACAGCACTTCTGGACGCGCCGCATATTTCCGCCCGCATATCCGCACACGTGCTCCAACAGACCTCTGCCACAATCTCCGACCCCGACTCAGACAGAAACCCATTCCGTCTTCAGTCTGTCTTCTGACAGTCTGCCCGACTCTGACAATATTCCTCACTCCGACAATAATCCAGATCTCTGACACATTGGGGCATTTGGTGCTCGGTCTAGAATTTGGAATAATTCTTGATGGTTTTTCAGCGTTATTGGTGATGTTGGGATCCTTGCATGTTGCTGAAGGAGGGAGTCGATTACCTCATTCTTTACATTGTTCCTAACACAGATGTCTGCAAACTCAAAGTCTTCTTTGGTGGAGAATGGACGGTATGGTTCAATGTCAGATGTAACGGGTGTTGGAGCAGATGAGAATAAAACAGGCATTTGAGTTTTAGGATGGGGTCGAACAAAAATCTTGAGGTCAGGATCAGCAGGAGAAGTATCTGAAGGGGAAAAAAATGAATAAGGACATCAAAGAGACAGGGCACATACTGTGATGTGGCCCAAGTGCAGGCATGGATGGTTCAGATGTGCCGGCATCCATGTTCTCCACAGTGACTGTAGATTCTGAATGATCCTGGGGACACCCAAAGTTGTTAAATCCTTTCAGCAATATCTTACTTGAACTAGTTCTGTGGGTTCCTGATGGGAAATTGGCTCTCTTGATCTCTTTATAGCATTCCAGAGATGCTGTTGATTGTTAGAATGGGCGGAAACGGACGACTCCGGAGTGGAATCGGAGACTTAGCGTGGAGGGACCTTGGCCTCAGCGACTCAAGCGGAGCGCTGTGCCATTGCTGTTTGTCCATTTGGTCCTTAATTTTACAGTAGGTGAGCAGGAAGTCTCTAGGGGGCATTTCAGGTCGATTTCGGACTGAAACCAAGACGAGTATGTACAAGCGCCGATATATATAATGGAAGGGGCAAAAGCACAAGGAGAACAAAGGGTGACCAAATCGGAACGAAGACGTCCGAACGGGAACAAAGGGTAGAGGGAGCGGAGCGGTACCGAAGGTCATAAGGCAGGACCTGTGATACGTCCAAAAGGTAGGGAGGGCGAGGCCCAGAGGGGCAGGAGGATGAGGGGAAGTGGGGATGATGACTAACTGGCTAGAATAGGAAGAAGCAGTAGTCCAAATAGGGATGAGGGGAAAACGCGAGGAATACATTACAAGCGGCGAGAGTGCCGAAGGCGATCCGCGAAGCTCGGGGGTTGCGGAGGTTCGGAGGTTACGGAGGCGGGGTTGAAAGTCCGAGGGATATTGGCAATGGTGTTCACGTAGTATGAGGTCACCAATGCAATGGACTAAGACCGAGGTGGAGTCAAAGTCCGAGGTAGGGACTATGACGGAAGCTCGGAGTAAGGTACGAGCGGTGTCCGAGTGCGAAGTACGGAACAGCGGTGGACGGTCGCGAAGTACGGAACAGCGGTGGACGGTCATAACTTGGCGGAAGGGTGGCGGAGGAGTAACGGAGGGAGGAGAGAGGGGACAGGTAAGGGAAGAAGGAGTGGCGGAAAGGAGAGTAGTCAGGTCCAAAGGTGAGTATCGGAGCGGACGGGGGATGACGGGAGGGTGGAGGTGTTGTGAAGGGGGAGCAGAGTAGTAGGAGGGTGGCGAGTGGGGCGGTGTTCGGTCCGAGATGAGTATCGGAGCGGACGGAGATAGGGTCGGAGAGGTAAGGGGAGGTGTGTTGCCAAGACCGAAGGTGAGTATCGGAACGGCAGCGGTAGGTTATGACTCTGGAGGTGAAGAGGGTGGAGGTCCGGAAGTCGGGTCGGGGTCGGGGTCGGGTATGCACGGATATGACATTGATCCTCTTCCCTCATGCACTGCCTCACTTGATCCTAAGAATGGCAATGGCAATGCCTGTTCTGTCAATTATATAAGTGCAGAAATGAATTGGTTCCAGATCAGCAACCTCGGCGTCAATGGGCTCGCTGCAGTGGTATGTTGGGATAATTGCAAGGGTGCTCTGTCAGCTTGATATCTTTTGACTACTGAAGTGCTTAGCTACAATTAATAAATACTATGGCTTCAATTGGCATGTCCTTCCACTCTGCCATTTTTGGACTCGTTTCCCTGAGCAGGTGAAGCTGAGGGAATCTCAGGAGTGGGAATATCAGCTTCTTCCATGAGGCCACTGACACATCAGCTCTTGAGAACAGGCCCCTTGGCCTGGCTCTTCTGTGCTCTGCACTGTCTCTTCTGTGGGGCCTGTGGAACCAACAACACACCACTTGGCAGCACACTTTCCATGTTTGTCACTGGGTTAGCACTGCAGCGGTTGCAGCAGGGCCTATAGGTGGTTCTGCAGCTGGGAATGTAGCTGTGATCTTGGTGGCCACTGTGGCATGGCTGTCATTGGAAAATTGCTCCTTGACTTGATGTTGCACATGGGGAACCATTTCTGGACTTAGAGTTCCACCCTGTTGATGATTCAGTCTGTCTTGTCATAGTGACTAAGGGGCACAGTATAATAGACTCACATCAACATTTAACTTAGTCGTTACAACCACCTTGAATTCCTTGAAGAACTCCTGTTCTGCTGAAAGGTCAGATTCAGTGCCTAGGTCCACTTGCGACACTGGTGTATGTTCCAACGCATTCCTGCGTGGTCTGGCAGCCTGCCCAAATAGCCATTCATTCAGTTGAGACATTGTCCCATGGAAGGGCCTTGGTATCCCCTCTGGGTATTTTTCTCTGCATCTGTGGCTGTGAAAATACATTTCCTCCAGAAGTGAAATCAGTCTTCATCTTGATGCCGATCTTCAGGAGGTAGCAAAAGTCTCCAGGCCTTTGACAGTGTTGTGCATTAGCAACAATAGGAAATTATCAGATAAAATACTCACCAAAATGGCAGCAAGAGCAATAAGTCCAGGAGTAACTTCCCTGATGTTGTAGAGTTTTTCAGTACAGTTTGCTGCACTGACATCCCAACATGACCTGATAACATTTTTTTCATCATCCACCTCTGCAACTTTTCCAGCAAAGAGGATCACAGCAAGACTCTGTAATTGAGTAATTGTTAGCCCTTGGTGAGATGAAGTCACATAAACTGACTTACACAAAGGATGTAAAGAGACGGGAACATCCAGTGCCTTGGTTCATCCTCTCACATATGGAGGAGAGGGTTGATGGGATATCTTCTATGTCCATCAGGCACTCCACTGCCCCCTTGCAGGAGTGCAGTTTACAGTTGGCATCGGGGCGCCAGAACAGGAAAACCAATGCAATTTTTTTGGGGCTACTCATCTGGAATCTGATGGCCCATTGCATTCCTCCAGCTGCTTGGTGGATCTTCATCAAGTCTGTTAGTTCCTCCATCCAAGGAAAACTACACACTGATTGGTGGATTGCCAGCTCATCAATGTTGGTCTTGATAGTTTCTGGCATTCTCCACCATCCAAGAAACTGGTGTAAATGGCCTTCTTGCATGAAAGCATTGTCCCACCATCTTTCAACATCCCAACAAGAGTCAGCACTCATGGTCATCAACAATAGGTGTGCTGTGAGGAATGGGTTAACAGTAAGGGAATAGAGGTGTGTCAAAGCACAGGCATCCAGTTCCCCTTTTGTTTTTGGACTTCATGACTGGCGCTTTGGTGTTTTGCTGGGAATGCCTTTTGTCCTTGAAATGTTAACTACTTGGGCCTTCAACTGTTGAATCCTTTTCAGTGAGCTCCTTTCACAATTTTCTGTCAACACAGCTGCACAGCAGAGAAAAAAAAACAACTCACTTCATGCAATATCTGAATGTCTGATGGCACCTGAAATGAGTCAAATGGTCTTCTTGATTCCAAACCCGACTCTGGAAGCATAGTTCCAGGGTGAAGCAATTAGGAATGCAAATTATTCCCTTGGCACTGTGAGATTACTTAAGCAATCATCAAGGCCACAATGACAATATATTAGTTAGTTTAGGTGTACATTGCACTGTAACAACTTATATGATAGTCTTATGGTTGAATATCATCCAAGGCAACAGTGCCGCTGAATTGGTGCAAATGGGTACATGTATTTAGCATTGCAATGTCAAGAGTGCAAGGGATCTACTACCATCATAGTAGGTCTACTATGATCTGAATTGATTTTAAAATTCCCACGGCATAGTAGGATTGAATGGAAAGGACTGAATTGGTTCTGAAAGTCAAGTGGCTCGACTACCATCATAGTAGGATTGAATGGCATAGTAGGATTTTTTTCTCACCGCTAGCAAGTGAGGATGTCCACTTGCTTTTTTTCTCACAGTGTAGGAGGGCACAGCAAGTACCACACAAACAAGGCCAGAAACACATTTTTCGAGGCTCCAACGAGCACCCTCAAGCATACAACACAATCCCAACACCCACAACACATTTTAACTTTTTTTTTCCAATTTTTTCCATGCTTTTTTCTCAAGACTCATATTGCCACTTCCCCAAAATCCATGGTTATCAACCATTTTCCCCATATCTCCCCCAAATCTCTACCAATTCACATGATTTTGAGCTCGATGGACAGCGACGGATCAGGAGAAGAGGATGGAATAACAGGACGGGAGTTAGGACGACAGATACGCGGTGGAGAAGCGAGATTAATGGTTGATATTGATGTCATGGGTTCATTTATTAATTTCATTGTCACCTTGTGTCCACTTCTTTTGCCTTATTGTTCTTTATCCAAGCTGCTAACATTCTTCCTGTTCCCATTGCCACCATCTATCGCCTATTTCTCTTATTTTTTGTTCTGATTTCCCTTTTTTTCTATAAATATGCCCAGTTTATCTTGTATTTACATGGTTGGACCCCTCTTCTGTGCTACAAAGAATGTGGTGTTGAGCGATCCCTCCATACGTTAAAGAGCCTCCTGACGACTGTCCAAGAAGGACCAGGAGTGAGTACATGATTAGTGAGATTTTATTGATTATTTTCTAGCACCCAGACCACGGCACAGTATCGGCACTGTTGCCACCCATCCTTTCCCATCTTCCAACCCGACTCAGACACTACCCCCAGGTCCCTACTCTCTTGCCTGGGCAGCTCTTTTGCCCAGTTACAATGGCAGGCAAGTGGAGATGTCCACTTGCTTTTTTCTCATGGCAGCAAGTGACAATGTCCACTTGCTTTTTTTCTCATGGCAGCAAGTGAAGATGTTCACTTGCTTTTTTTCTCATGGCTAGCAAGTGACAATGTCCACTTGCTTTTTTTCTCATGGCTAGCAAGTGAAGATGTCCACTTGCACTATTGTCATAGTAGGATTGAATAGAAAAGGCAGGTGCATAGGAGGATTTAAGCAAGTGAGGATATCCACTTGCTTTTATTCTCACAGACACTGTATTCCAGCCAACGACTCCCGGTCCCTCCGATCCCTCCGGTCTACCTCCGCTCCTTCTTCACTAACCTCAGAGCTCCCGTATTCCACAATCCCCTCGGTACCCCTCAATGGTCACCACCCCCTCCTTTCAATTTATTACCTATGCCTCCCTAAGTATGGAGCCCCGAAGACTTCCGGACAGCTCTGACATCCACTAGCGCACTCCCGCCTCCACTGGGCAATACACTCGCCTGCCCTGCAGAGCCCACCTTCGGGCCTATCCCTCCTTTCCATTTCTGGGTTATCGCCTGCCTTTCCGTTAACCCTGTAACCTGACTCGTCGGTAATATTCAGTCGGCTAATGTTTAACCCCGTTAGTTCTGCTCTGCTTGGCTCTGCCATTTGCGGACCCGTCTTTGCTGTAACTATATATATATCCAACTTGTACATAGGTTACACTTCAGTAATAAAATCGACTAGAGTTTACCCCCCTTCAGTTCTGGTTGCCAGTTAGTAAGTTAGGGCACGGACGTGTTACTTGGCACAGCGCTCCTGGCATAAGTCGCTGAGGCCGAAGCCCTCCGCCATGGAGACTTTCCCTCGTCTCAACCTGGTCTCTGACAGAGACCACCGAACTCAACAAGTTTGGCAAAGTCAAAGCTCCCATTGACATAACAATCGACCCCAACTTCCCCATGAGGAGAACAGTGGGGTCAGAAGTGGCGCATGATGCCACATATGCTTGGTGGACAAGCATGAGTGGAAAAGCATTTGTACAATGGTAGGAACAGGCTGAAGCCACCTTTAAAAGCGGCAAGGTACACAAAATCCTTTGCAAAAAAGTGAAGGAAACCAAGAAATATTTCTTGGAACTCCCGAGTATTGCAAAACTTGTGGAGGATTACAATTCCCCAGAGAACAGGGGACAAATCTCCTGGGAAAGTCTAGGCAAAGCTGCTTATGTGAAGTCCCAGTTCAAACCACTCAGGACTCCTGAGGAACGTGCCACAAAAGCTGCAGGGCAGGAAGTGAAAGCTTCCAAGTACTGAGAGAGAGACGCAAGTCTCCGTGCTGGACAAACAAGCCAGCGACCATCCTTCCCCATGGGAAGAACGGTAAACTTACTGTATTCTACACCTGAGCCAAGTGACTCAGGAACACAACAACCTGCTCCCACCCAGGAAGCACCCACCTCATTGAGTCCACAGCTCGACACCATAGCCCAGGCTACATCATCGCATCTGATGCAGCAATCAGATGTCCAGATGAACAAACCAGTGGAAAACCCTCCTCCAGGGCAATAACTCTACCCTCGAAAAAAGGGAAAGTGACATGGTGTCAGGGTTCAGCACCCTGCCTTAGGGTGCCCCGGACTCCCCACCTACTTTACCCCCTTTTATTCTTTGACTGTTGCCTTGTTGTTGCCTTTGTGCATTGTGTACATGCGCGCGCACGGGATAGCGTGGGAACTTTCTGAGCGAGCAGCTCGCCCAGAATGTTCCCACGGGTCACAGCCACAGTTCTGGGTGAGCAACTCGCCCAGAATGTTCCCACGCTTACTGGGCACTGCCACCTGGATGTTCCCTCCGGGTCACACTGCACAACTCTAGGAGCTGTATAGTTGTGGGCATGTGACCCATTCCTTTATATAGCAACCATGCGGGGAGATGAGACCTTTACCCTTCTTCTCATCTCACACCCTGCATAGGCAAGTGTATATATTATCTTTCCTTTTTACTATACATCTCATGCCCTACATAGTGTGAGGACAGGTTAGATGGGGGTTGAGGTCAGGGAGCCTCCGAGTCCGAGGCTGGGCCCTGACACATGGTAATATGCCACTGAGGTGCCCATGAAAACACCTTCCCCCAACTTGAGGCCCTGCACACAATATTGTATGCAAGGAACTGCAAGTAACAATTGCAGAAACTTCTACTCCATCTAACCCACATCCACCACCGCTCATGTGTAAACACCATTTACACATGAATCCTCACAGAACAAGTGAGGAATACCAAAGATGTATAATCTTTGGGTTGAAATCTATTTTCGAAACTTTCTTCTTCTTTTATTACTTTTCCCTTTCACGATACCCATGTATTGCCATTCACTTCAAAGTGACAGCCTCACACTCATTCACTCCTTCAATTTCTCTCGCTGACATGTACAAATCACCCACTTTAAAGTGGTGATAACAAAACACTCAGGGATAATTTCAAATTCAATGTAATTTCCTCTTTTCTTTCCTTTTTTTTCTTCCTCTTTAACCATGTATGCGTCACACATGCAACACAAAGGGGGAGAATGTCAGGGCAATAGCCCCGAACCCCAAGCCATATGTAATCATGATGTACATAAAGTCACATGGGTAAGCGGGAACATCTGTTAACCACTTACACACACTGTAAAATACACATCATTGTATCACTTACAGCCTCATGTGCTGAGCAACCCCACTGAGACCTCACAGTTTTCCAGTGGCCCATACCGAGTTGAAGAATCGCAATGTCTTAGCCTTGCAACATTCGCATATGCACTGACAATGGTAAGTTTTGGTTGGTGATACTTCACGGGTTTCTGACTCTATGTGTGCAATTTTAGATTAAATTTGCTTTGAATCAGTATGTGACTGGGACTCTTGCAGATCCCCAGCAAAAGTTCACACACTCAGAGTATTTTGATGAATGGGAACATTTGGACCCCTCCTAGTATCATCACTCCGGAATTCCTGGAACCACTGGTTATCCACCAACCTCACTTGACACCCCTGAATTCCCCATGATTCCACTCTTCCTATTACGACTCTCAAGGCTCATTTCCCCACCTCTTGTGGATCTTCTGGACACTGTTTGTTCATCTCAGCATTCATGATCACTTCCAAGGTCATATGCTTGAGGCTCCATTGGATACAACCCTTGTTTACTTTCCACCATATTGCTCCCTTAGAGCCAGTTAGGGACACCTTCCACCTTTGCACCTTATTCTCAAATTCACTCAGGATGCACGGTACAGATGGGGGGGGATGTCATTTGGTAATCAAAAAAAAAGAAAGAGAAGAACAATGTACAACTTTAAATTTAATGGAGGAACGAGATTAAATAGGACTTGTGTGCACCGGCCTCAGTGCCTCAGTCGTTTTCTTGGGTATCCACCGTGCCCTTGGCTACACCTCATCTTCTGTACACATTGCTCAATGCCTGATGCCTCTAGGCTGATCATCCGTGATGTTCAGTTTACTTTTTCTTGATTTTGCACGTCTGGTTCTTATTTCTGCTGCATGATCGGTACGTCAATTTATCTTTTTCTTCTTGATGCGCGTCCGCGGTACGCTTCAGCCTCCGTGCCTTCTCTTTTGCATCCGCAGTACGCTTAGGCTTCTCAGCCACTACATTCTTGCATCCGCTGCATGCTATAAAACACACTTTCTTGCATCCGCGCATGCTAGATTTTTTCTATGACTTCGTCGTTTATTATTTAACTAATTCTCTTTTCAGTTCTGGTTAGGTTGCCGTTGAATGTCCGGTTTTGCATTGGTTAAGGCAGTATAGCCTCGGTTTTCCTTTGCAAGTTGGATCCCGGGTGTTTACGGTGGCCCTTCCTTTTGGCTGATTCCTTTGTTTTATAACTTGACTTCTTCCCTCCTGTCTGAATCCCCGTTGTTATTCTCACTCGTCTTCATTGTTACCCTCCACCTGGCCCATTGCCTCCTGTTTGCTTATCTCTGTATTTACCGGCTCGCTTCAAATCAAGGCCACGCTATTCTTGTCGCATTTGCTCACACACAAGAGGGTAGTTAAGATTGAATGGATGAGGGGTTGGTAGTGCTGGGTGAAGCATGAGCTACACTGAGACCCCCAACCCACAATCCAATTCTCCAACTCATCCTCCAGATCCTTCCCCAAACCCCCCCTATAACTGCCTCGACAATGGCCGAATCACTGGACCCCTTCATCAACCTGCCGGCCAAAGTGCTGCTCAGCAGGGTGTTATGCACTCGGAGCTGCTCGCTGATCTCAGCAAGCCACCCCATGGCATCCCTCATCAAAACCGCAGACACTCACCTTCTGCAGCGTATCCTCCTCCACCTCTTCCTCCACCCTCACACGCTTCTCAGGACGATAGGTCAATGCGACCTCGGCATGTTGTAGTACTCAGTCGCAGTGTACCTTGGTGGCATGACATGCCACACACGACGACTTGCCTGATCCTTCCCCACCTGGTCGGCACTCGAGTTTGCAAGTAAGGCACCGCCTGCATGCAGGGGGCCAATCACTTGTCGACGGTGTCAACATTGCAGCAGATTATACTAATCAAAAATAATAATAAAATCAGCCAGCGTTTTCCCGCCAAATGGATGACAGACTGCCATTACTACTCACCTTCCTCACCGCTGCCTCTTCCTTCTTCCTCCTTTTCAACACTTTGGTGGCCCTTTTGGCCTCCTCAGCCTCCTCTCATTCACGTTCAGCAGCAGCCCTCACACAGAAGGACAAGGTTGAGGTTCATGTCTGATCACACCGTTTTGCACGTCATGTAAGCACCGCTTGGTGCATGAGTGATGTCCAGAAAGCCGAACCTGAGTACGAGACTAATAAGGATCGAATTGACAGTACACAATCCGGGGTAGGGGCAGACTCGTACCCAGTCGGAGGAGCTCCATGGACACGCAAAATAATAGCTTTTTTACACAATGTAAATAAACGTTCTCACACTGGTACTCGACTGCTTCCAATGCTAGTCATGTTCTGTACTCAATACAAAAGATCACATGGTACAGAGTTAAACAAATATCCGATCACCTACTCCGAGACTTAGCCTGCAACACTTCGCTCCTCCGACTGGGGCAAAATGTAGGTGGCGATGCATCGGAAACACCCAACTCTCATGCTAAGCCTGAATGAGTTGTACATAGAGGTTGCACAATGTAATTGTTAGTGTTGACACATGCGGTCATTATACCCAACCCAACCCATAGAGACTTGGAAGCACCTTGAGGGTTGTGAAATCGACAACCTGGGCATGTGCGGAAATTAACACTTCATATAATACTTCTATAGCACCCTGTGGTTGGTGCTTTGTAGTGAAGCGGTACGAGCGTGAGCTGAGGCTATGCAGCCTTTTTTGGCTGCGGGTGTTCGATTCCCACTCAATGAACCTTTTTTTATGGTCTCAGGAATAATTGTAACAACCTCCCATTTACACTAAGGAGTAAAGAAGGAGAAAAAAAGGTTCACTGAGTGAGAATCGAACACCTGCAGCCAAAAAAGGCTGCATAGCCTCAGCTCACGCTCGTACCACTTCACTACAAAGCACCAACCACAGGGTGCTATAGAAGTATTATATGAAGTGTTAATTTCCGCACATGCCCAGGTTGTCGATTTCACAACCCTCAAGGTGCTTCCAAGTCTCTATGGGTTGGGTTGGGTATAATGACTGCATGTGTCAACACTAACAATTACATTGCGCAACCTCTATGTACAACTCATTCAGGCTTAGCATGAGAGTCGGGTGTTTCCGATGCATCGCCACCTACATTTTGCCCCAGTCAGAGGAGCAAAGTGTCGCGGGCTAAGTTTCGGAGTAGGTGATCGGATATTTGTTTAACTCCGTACCATGTGATCTTTTGTATTGAGTACAGAACGTGATTAGCATCGGAAGCAGTCGAGTACCAGTGTGAGAACGTTTATTTACATTGTGTAAAAAAGCTATTATTTTGCGCATCCACGGAGCTCCTCCGACTGGGTACGAGTCTGGGGTAGGGGTCGTGACAATGTCCACCAAGTGGGATTGTTAGTGCCGTTTGATGTTAAAAGACGATGCGCAAAATGTTTGCTGCTATACCCAACCACAAGCAGTGGAACTTACAGGCCCATGCACGAGTAATGCTGTACTAGGGGTTTGGGTATCCGCGCGTGATGTAATACACCGTTTGGGTAGAAGAGCTGATTGGGGGGGGGGGTAGGAATGTTGAGTGTACTACACGGGATCAGAACGGGAGGTTGGCGCTGCAGGGGGTAGGCCAGTAGCCCAAAATGACCATGAGTGCCAGCAGTGTTGCTGGCCCTCATCAGTCGGATATCTTCACGGTAACTGTGATTTACTAGCGATGTGCGAAGCACCTCTAGTCATCGTTAAAGATGAAGAGAAGAGCCCTCAATGGTATCTAGAAAGTTTTTGTTAGCTGCAACGCTGAGAGCAAACAGGGAGAACACTTACCGGAAATGGAGTTTTCGGGGAGCGCAGAGATGGCCAACAGGGCTGGAAAGGATTGTGTGTTGCAACCCTGAGCTGTGGAATGGAGTACGACGTTTACACTCGATGTTAAAGCTGGGTGGGATCGATAGATTTTGGGCGCTTACCGGGATGTGTGGACATAGAGCCGCGATCAGGGTTGAAGTCGATCATACTGGCGTTAAGGACATTAATCGACGCGCACATCACCTACAACGGTGCTAACGGGTGTGATGTAGCAGGTGCCTCGGTTTGGCCGGACCGCCGTTTGGGGAGGGACATGCATAACCTACGATTGTATTGTTCCAACGGGGATGAGTGTGGTCAATATGTAGTGCTTGAACCTTGGCAAGTCGGAAGACATTTTTTGATTTTGAATTGTCAACCCCGTGCGATTTAGGTAGCCCTTTGATGGAAGGCAGAGCAAGTAAATCCTTGAAACTCGTAAGCTGAGGGAGGGGATGATAGCATATGTTGAAGAAGCCCTCGTCATTATCGCTCACAGGTTGTTCCACCGATATCTCGTTCTTCTGAGTTAGTGCCTCACTGATCAACGAAGTTACTTGCGCTTCTGGTGTATATCTTGAGATTTTTCCCAAACGGAACAATAGTATCTTCAAGCCGCAATCTCTTGCAAAGTTCATCTGATTGAACTAAAGGAGACATCGTTCCGTGTGCAATTTGACGGACCATGCGGGACTCAACAATGATTGTTAAAAAGAGTGCCTTTCTGGCTCGGGCGATTGTTCCCATAATATTCCATCGATATTATCACTCCCGGGGTCATCTGCGCTCTGGTCAGCAATTAGAGAAGGTACAGGTTGATCTGAGGTGACGAAGTCAGCAGCGGCGGGAACATACGCAACTAATGAAACAGGATGAGATACCCACCAAACAAAATAAGAGTTACTCCACCCATCCACAGCTGCCATGTTCTCTCTTGTGAGATTGGTCTCAGGGTCTTTTAACTTGGTGCGGGGAACGGGCTTCCCACTCGGTTCCGAAAATGCAGAAACGGCGTGCGATTGGCGCGCAGGTGATTCCAAGTTTCGGGGTCTTTCTGATAAACCCAGCGCCCGGACTGAGGCTGACGGTGGAGATGAATGAGGTACTCGACATCGCTTTCGAAGAGGATCACTGTCCCGCAGAAACAGAGGAGGGGTGATTGGGCGAGGTGCCATGGTGGGAGGTGAGTCTGGGTGGAAAAGGGAATCTCGGACAGCAAGCGGAATCGAGCCTCCAGGTATCCCAGTTCGGGTGATGTTTGGCAATGGGGTCTGAAACGGCTCTGTGTACCGAGTTTCTTCTGGGTCGTGATCAACTTCCCGACTCCTGACCATGAAGTGTTCGAGTTGAACGACGAATCCTTGGATCCAGAAAAAATGGTAACTAGCAACTCTTCATCAAAGTGTCATTGTCCAGTATGGCAGCCACTCCGAGAGGCTTCAAGGAGCAAGCCTTCCTCATGTTCCGCACCATCTGCCTCGATACCAAAGGAGGAGATAGGGGCCTTCTATCATCAGTTTCACATTCTGGATAAGATGCCATTGATAACACCGCACCTGGATCACACTTTATTATTATACACATGGACTCCGTTTTGAACTCTGAAAAGAGGCCCTCCACTTTAGATGGTCGCGCAGATACCGTTGATCATCAGAATCCATAGTCCATTGCTCGACAGCAGGTGGCTGGATCTCCACCACGTTGCAAACATGAAATAGTCTAGTCATGGGTATCTCCGGAAGCCCGAAGACGCAAGTGGAAGGCATTGAGAGAGAAGCTAGAGGAAGTGGGAACTCATTAGACGCGTTGCCACGCCTCGGAGCACTCCCACCTCAGTGACATGGCCAATTAGAATGTGTTCATTCATGTACTTCTCCAGGGCACTGTACAGATATTGCCGAATTTCGGTTTCATGATTGCTCTGCATTGTCATTGTTGCGCTCAAGAGCTCAGATCAACCTCGGCTCGTTCCGCCGTTGAGTTTGAGGCGACCCATGCTCTAAATTTTAAGTTGACTCCCAACGCCTTCCAGTTATCATACATGATATTCAATGGTTAGTGAATGGTGATCTTATAGTTCCAGGCAACTTATTTTTTCGGTGGTCCAGACCAAGCCTTGGAAGAATGGTGCCCGAACACCCAAAGAATCTTCGATGCTTTTATCCTGGGTAGCTATAGCAATATAGGAGTCTCACCGTGGAATCGGGAGGTCAGTAAATCATTTGTCTCTGCCTTTATTGAACCCTACACCCACCAAGGCAAGTTAAGTATTTCATAAGCCGATATTCACAAAGTTGATGTCACGCTAGATTGGGAACCAATCCTTGGACAGCCAGAATTAAAAACAATTTTCATGTTCCTGGACATATCTTTGTGATTGAGATGTGTCGGATGATCAAAGCATGGATTGCTGAGAACACCATCAGCAAAAGTCCATTATGCTCCAGAGCATCAAGAGTGGCTGGAGCATGTGGGAGACAAAACAGCAGATTGGGCACTCCTGGAGCCAATAGTGTTCTCCTGGGAGGGGGTTCAGGAGCAGCTGGGAGTGGTGAGGAGTATGTAATGTGCCAGGAGCAGTGGGAGGAAAATTTTGGTCTCTAAAAAGTTGAAAAAAAAAATTTAGGGAAAAATCAAAAAAAAATTCAGGAACTATAGTGCCTTTAAAGTGCTTTCAGGACATATAATTATTTGCAAAATTGAGGAAGAAATGATGGAGAAAAATGGAAAATACTTTCGGAGACCCGAGAAATAATGAGAACTGAATTGATGGGAAAGTCTGAAAATTGAATAGGAAAGTGAGGGGAAGCCTTGTAAGCATTGTTATTTTCTGCTGTTCTTGGTCTCACTCCCAGCTGCTCCTGGACCCTCCCAGGAGCTTTCAGGAGCTTCCTGGAGTATTGAGGAGCAGCTGGGAATGAGACCAAAAAGAATCGGGAAAAATCAGAACAGCAGAAAATAACAATGCTACAAGGCTTCCCCTCACTTTCCTATTCAATTTTCAGACTTTCCCATCAATTCAGTTCTTGGGTCTCCAAAAGTATTTTCCATTAGCTGCTCCTGGACCCTCCCAGGAGCTTCCAGGAGTATCCATATCCAGTAGCAGCTGGGAGTGAGACCAAGAACAATCAGGAAAAATTAGAACAGCAGAAAATAACAATGCTACAAGGCTTCCCTATTCAATTTTCAGACTTTCCCATCAATTTCTCATTATTTCTTGGGTCTCCGAAAGTATTTTCCATTTTTCTCCATCATTTCTTCCTCGATTTTGCAAATAATTATATATCCTGAAAGCACTTCAAAGGCACTACAGTTCCTGAATTTTTTTGATTTTTTCCCTAATTATTTTTTTCAACTTTTTAGAAGTCCCTATTTTTCAAATTTTCCTCATTTCCCTCTATATCCCCCCCTCATTCCCCCCTCATTCCCCCCCTCATTCTCCCCCTCATTCTCCCCTCATTCTCCCCCTCATTTCCCCCTCATTTCCCCCTCATTTCCCCCCCTCATTTTCCCCCATTTCCCCCTCCCCCATATTCTGCCAGCCTGAAAGTGATTAAGTTGCCAGATTAATCATATATCAGGCCATAAATTTTGATTGTGTATTGGTGAGTCTCAGTGTCCTTGATATATAGTATAGTGTTTGATCTAAATGTTAAGCAGTGTCTTGTTGTGTTAGTCTTGTGGTAGGAGGTATTCATGGGGGATCTTCCCTCTTTTTTTTTCCTTTTCATTTTCAAATGCTCCAGGAGCTCCCAGAAGCTTCTCACCCCTATACACTTTGAAGCATTTAAATTGTATTTACTGGATATGTTTGTGCACAAAGCAATGCTCCAGGCCCTCCTGGGAGTGCCCTGGAGTACCTAGCCAACTCCGGAGGAAATGGGCTGTTCCTGGACCGGCCAATCTCCTCCTGATTCTCCCAGTGCTCTCGATACTCCAGAGCACTCAGGAGCATAACAATTTTTTGCTGATGACTGGTGAGCTGTAGGCACTAGTGCCTGTTGCTGCTCTGGAGATTGCCTGTACTGACCTGAACACTGTTGCAATAGATCAAAGGGAGATGAGTGATAAATCACCAGCAAAGTCGGTGCAGGTAACCGACTCATTGGGGATGCCCTCATGTGTGGGTTTGACTGCATACCCAGAACCATTCAAAATTGCGGTCATCATTTGCCTATCGCAGACCACTAGTTTTGATGAGGATGCATTTCGTGATACTTTGATGTTAGATTTTGGTTGCTGCAACACAGAAGCTCACTTTCTTGCTAGTTTGGCAGCTGCTGGGCGCAGCACCTGATGAGTCCATCACTCTTGTAAAATACCTGCATTTTTATACCAACTAGTTGAACTGCCTTTGGCTGGTTGTGAAGCTGATAAGTGTCAGGGTCCATCCCTTGTCCAAGGGGACATAGTGAGGAGGTGTCACAACTGACAAATCCCAGGGCTCCGTCAGTGGCGAATCAATGCCGATAGGCGAATCTGCTGACCTGAAACCCAATCTAACCAGCCCTCAATCCGATGTCTGGCCCCACTGCCCTATTGTGTGAGACTTGGCCAACAATCAGACCCTGGACCCTGCTGGCATTCCGACCTTACCTCCAGTTCCCAAGCCCTTGGTGCTCCTGGCATCCAGTTGTCAGGGGATGGACCCCGGGTCCCCATGACCCCTCTCTACAGTCCACAGTCTGGCCTGTAAACACAGCCCATCTCAGGGCATAGCTACTGTGGGTAAGAAAGTGTATAAGATAAAGGGCAAGTAAGATACACTTGCCTACTGTGGGTAAGAAAGTGAGACGAAGGTTAACTTCTCACTTTCCCACAGTGGCCCAATATGGTGAAAACTTCCGGGGATACCCGGAAGTCACATGAGGTGGGATCCGGGGTCGGATCATGTGGCGCACGGAGCATGCGGCGCAGGAAGTGCGCGGGAAGTGGAGCGGGTCCGGACGCGGGTCCAGGTCCAGGCTAAGTCAGGGTATGTGCCCTGACACCAGTCCCTCTAGTTCCCCTTGCCTCGTCTCCATCTGAACCACACCCATCCTCTGCTATGTGGTCACAGCCATGCACTGCATCCAGACCTTCCCCACATCCGGACCTCTGCCCACCTCTGCACCCCTGCACCTCTGCCGCTCCTGGTTGCCCTCCACACCCTGTGGTCAGGTCAACACTCCATACCTTTGCTGGCCATCATGCTGTCCTTGTTTGTGACAGCACTGACGGACCACCCTCTGTCTGCGGACTGATCAGCACCGCGCTGATTCCCATGCCCCATTTCGCGGACTTGTGTCAGTGCCGTGTGCCGGCCCTGCTTTCCCTTTGGCCTTTTGCCACTTGGCATCATATCATTCATTCCTTGCCGAGTGCCTATTTTGTTCACCCATTTCATTGCCAATATTGGCATTTGATCCGTGTGTTATTGCACCTTCCAATTCATTCATTTAATCTGTCAATATTGGTACTTGATCCACTTTGACTTTATTCATTCCTTGCCTCCCATTTCCTGGGTTCTTGTCCTTGGTTTAGTTTGACAAGTCCCTGCTCATTTCTGCACCGGACCAACCGGTCCATCTTATGATTTCTTTTACCTACTTATACCTTGTAAATACTTTCGGGGACCTCAGTCTGAAATCAACTAGAGTACCCCCCCCTGTCTGGTCTGAGTCCCTCCTTCTGTTCCCCCCTTCTGAGTCCATGCTCACGGAGTCCGTGCTCCTCCTATGGGCCCGCTCCGCCTGCAAGTCTTGTTTGAAGTCCACTGTAATTGTGAGTCATAAATAAGGGATCTCCCCCAGACGTCAAGTTCAGGGCACAGCGCTCCACTTGAGTTGCTGAGGCCGTGATCCCACTCTGCTAACCCTGAACAGTGCTTCCGGACGCTGTAGGTGGGATAATCGCCCACGTGCAGAGCCAGCTTGGATACCTGCTTCCATGATTAGAAAACCACTTCTATTCACGCGATGACTTGGTACGGATTTGATACCTAAAAATAGTGCTAATTCGTACGATTCTGACGGTATCAAAAACGTCCCAATCGGTGGAGAATTGACGGAGTTCTATGTTGGCAAGTTAGGCACGGGCATGTGCAGGCGTGGGAATCTCAAGCAGCAACCCAGAATTCCAGCCTCACTCATTCCCACGGCGTCTAATAAATTGGTAAAAATGCTTATTGACTGCGTGAGAGTTATCTCCGGCTTCATCCCCAATTTCGGCCCTTAATTCCATAAATCCGCTGAGAAATCGCTTATTTTCTTTTATTTTTATATTTCACCATCATTTCAGTTATTGATTGATATTCTTTTATTGCTGCCGTTACCCTTTTCAATTATTTCGCCTAATAAGGTATGCAGGTGCCATATGGTACTAATGTTTCCCATCAATTATTTTAAAAATAATTGTTCCTTGTATCCTGTACATACCAGATTCTGGAATAGAAGTTCTCCCCTCCCCCAATTTTCTCTAAGGTGCTAGGACGTGCTAGAGTGGGTGTGAGTGAGTGGAATTCCAACAGTAGGAATAAGGGCAGCTGTCTAGCTCACAACGAGTGAGTAGTGGACGGTGAGCCTGGACCTTGCGGAAATCCTGGAGAACCCACCGCGGAGTTAAGGATCGAGCATAGTGAAGTTTAGTCAAGAAAGTAGGATTTTGGAGAGTTTGGCCCCACAAGCTTAGTCAGCATCAAGAGCCATGAGCCCTCTTTCAATGCACTGCATATTTCTGCCTGCATATCCGCATGTGCACGCTCCAACAGACCTCTGCATCACCTCCAACCCCGACTCTGACAGAACCCAGCCCATCTCTGACAGGAGGTCTGGGAGTGGCACTGGAGAGTCTTCTCCAGCCACTAGTTCCTCAAGGTTGCTGAGGGGACTTGCCCTGGGCTTCACATGGAATGAGTTGAGAAGAAGGGTAACTGTCATATCCCGGAATCCCAACCCTGTGCACTCCCACCACACCACACCTTCCTAACAACTTCACCATCCCCTACACCATGTCTCCCCACTCCCCAAGTCACCTTCCCTCCTGACTGTCTCAGCTCCGGTCTGGTTGCGGCCCACCGAACCTTGGCCACTTCCATCCCGGAAGCTCGGTCCCGAGTCGGAACATTCGGAGACCCCGGATTTGCTCCGATATCCCGATGGACCTCCGACATCCCATGACATGCCCTTCAACCTCTCCCCCACCCATTTCATTTATTTGAGTCACCTAACATCCTTCAGATACGCAACTCCGCTTTCGGGGCTACCTGCATCCCTCGGTGATCTCCCTCACGTTATCACTTATTAGTCACCTTCTATTCTTAGCATGACTACCTTTTTCCTTTCATTCAGTCGGCTAACCCCCTTTGTCCATTTGTCTTCCCCATTCCTTTTCCGGCCTCCAACTCCACCCTCCTTGGCCCGACACCTCGGTTCCCCGTTAAAGATATCGTTCGGGACCTTTCGGTACCTCTCGGTACCTTTCGGTGTTTCCCCATTTGTCATTTCGGACTTTGACTAAGTCCTCCCCATTCTCCTTTATGGTTATGAGCCCAGCCTAAGGGTCATACCTAGTTAACTCTATATACTCGGATCTTTGCTTGACTTCTCAATAAAGATATCTAACTTCTCAAATATTCATTATGGCCTCAACTAAAGAAGAAGGAATTTCTCTCGGCGGATATAAAATCCTGGCCCTAACCGGCAAGGATAATTACCGTTCTTGGAAGAGCAACATCGAGGATATTCTGGAGGATATGGACTTATTACCTCACATAGAAAAATCGCTTGATGACCTTGTTGCTGCCAATCAAACTGACGAGGAGAAAATCAAGAAATCCAATAAGCAGGCTATCATGAATATGCGAATCCAATGCGATCAATATGTTCAAACATATATTGAGTCAGTCTGCAATGCAAAAGAAGCCTGGGAAATACTCCGGAACGAATATGAAGATTCCGGGAGTATTGCACGCATTTATCTTTGGCGGCAATTCTATAGCATGCAGATGTCAGAAGATGATCTAAATACCCACCATTTAAAACTGTGCCAAATATATCAGGATCCCCAAGTTGCCGGGGACACGCTCCCAGAATCGGAATTTGCTATGGCTCTTATTACATCACTTCCATCATCTTGGGACAACTTTATCACCTCAATTGATTTCACAGATCTGGCGGAAATGGATGATAAAAAGAGAATGGCAGCAGTTAATTCGATTATCTCCAGAATCAGGGGGGAATCCAATTGGCGCAAATCACAAAACAATTCTACCATGCCTACAGCCTTCAATTCAACCAATTCCAACACAAGAAATCCTAAAACAAAGCTGGATAAATCTAACTCGGAGTGCTGGTACTGTCACAAGAAGGGACATTGGATACAGGAGTGCCGAAAAAGGATTGCAGATGAAAAGAGGAAGGGTGGAGAGAAAAATGCAAATATCGTGTCCAACAATGGAAATGATACGCAATCATTTGCCTTTGCTGGAGCGAATACGCACTTCGGGAATTCTTGGATTGGTGATTCCGGTGCGAATCACCATATAGTTCGGGATCGCGATTCATTCAATGAATACCATCCCATTTCAGGCCAATTCTTAAATGGAGTTGGAGGAATTAGAACTCCAATCCAAGGCCACGGAACCGTTCTCGTTACCTTGCAATCGGACTCAGGATCCCATACAGCCACGCTTAGGGACTGTTACCATATCCCATCAAATGATGGTAACCTATTATCCTTGCGATGTTTTGACCACACAGGCGGAACAATCCAAATTAAGTCTGACCAAATCAAATTGTTCACACCAGACGGTTCAGAATTATGCACAGGACAAGCAAATGGCAATTCATTGTATAAAATGAATATGTCTATTCTAAAGAAGCCGATTGCGATGGCAGGAACTACAGGAGGGGATAAGGAAGGAAGAACATGGGAGGAGTGGCACAGGGCAATGGGGCACATCACGCCCCAGTCCCTCAAAACAATGATGGAACAGGGAAATGTTGATGGAATGAAAATAATCCCATCCCCATTAAACTTTGAATGTGAAGCATGCATTCAAGGCAAATCCACAGCGCAACCGGTGCCCCGGGAATCCAATACAAAGTACCAGGAAATCAGGGAACTTATCGTTACTGTTACGGGGATGGGGGAAATTCCCCATTCCTCGATCCGTTCTTATAGTGGGATGATGAGGGTCATGTCTAGTCTGTACCATAACGGGATATGTAATCGATGAGTGATCCCAGTCTTGCCTGGGAGCGGACGATCGAATTCCCATCGATCGCGATTGGTGATGTAGTGAGCTATTAAGGGATTGATGATAGGTAGTCGGAGATACCAGGACAGACGGGTCAGCCACGGGTACTTGGCGCTCCTCAATGGAGCGTACCGTGTGCGAGGTCGCGACTTGTGAGATGGGTGAGAACTTCGTGTAGTTGCCATCGGGTACTTGGCGTTCGCAGTGCGAACGTACTGGTAGCAGGTTGATATCATAGGCGTGCAATGAGGACTGACTATTAGGGCCTTCAGTGACTTGGCGTTCCCAAAGGGAACGTACTGTTGGCGGGGAAACATGATGACTGGCGAAGGAAGAAACAGATGGTGGATGGGCAGCTACTTGGCGTTCGCGTAGCGAACATGCCGGCATCACGGGTAAGTGGGCCTCAGAGTGTTCACGATCTCCATGATCATGATGGGACATCGTGTGTCGAGTACTGGGGGGAGAGCGTAGTGAAGAGGACCCATAGGGTACATATTCCAAAGGACGAAATTCAGGTCGAGAGTCTTCGACTCGCGACCTCGAGTTCTCACGGCGAGGGCCATTAGAGGACTCGATATAACCAGACATATAAGACATATTGAGAGTTGTACAATCACATGGGTTCAGTTGAGTCACAGAGAGAGTTGTTACAGAAGACGGTACACGAGACAGTTGTAGAGCAGTTGTTAGTTAGCGGGAACCGCCTTCGGCGGTTTCCGTACAAGACGCGTGACTATCTACAAATGGTAAGGTCGCGGGAAATCCTGCGAAACACAAATAACCTCGGCCAGCACCAAAACCCCAATTGGGGAAAGCTTTGCACGAGGGGGGGGAAAGGGGTAGAACAGGTAAGGAGGATAGGGTATTGGGATAGAGGACAGAAGGGAGAAAGAGGGGAGGAACGATAGAGAGGAGAAGTCTTTGACCATGTGACGGATATGGTCGTTGGAGACTCCGTATCCGTAACAGTTACCGACCTCTGGGGACCAGTGCAAGTCATGGGAAAAGGGGGAGTCAATTATTTTATTTCATTCACAGATGCCGCAACACGTTTCTCAGTAGTTGATTTCCTTAAGGAGAAATCCGATGCATTCGAGGCATACAAACAATTCGAATCCCGATTATGGACTCAATACAGTCGCAAAATCAAATGCATTCGATTCGACAGCAGCACGGAATTCCTGAACAACAGATTCATTACCCATTTACGCAACCAGGGAACACTCCATCAAACCACTGCTCCACATTCCTCTTCCCAAAATGGCATTGCAGAGCGGTTAAACTGCACATTATTGGATCATGCTCGTGCAATGTTGTTTGATTCTAAATTACCAAAAACATTGTGGACATATTCAATTGCTTATGCATGCTATTTAAAAAATTGCTCTCCCATGCGCGCACTCGATGGAAAAACTCCCTATGAGATGTTTTTCAATGCGAGGCCAAACATTAATTCAATTCACATATTTGGGTCGGATGTTTGGGTGCTGGACCAAGACCAAAAGGGGAAACTGGACCCGTGTTCCAACAAGTATAGGTTTATTGGATTAACCGATAATACATGCGCAATTTACTACTACAAGCCAGAAAGTGGAGTAATTGCAAAATCAAGGAATGTTATTTTTCCCCATCCCCATAACCCCCACCCCAATGTCGAAATTCCCATTCCCATTTCCAGTCCACCTGAGGGGGAGCCTCAGTCAAATGATCCGCAGACGGACGTGGAAAACCAGGAGAAAGAAGCAGAACAGGTGCCTGGCAATTCAAAAGAAGCGGGATCTGTGGAAGCAACGGAAGCCAATTCATCGCTTAGCCGAAATGAATACATGGGAATCCGAACGAGAAGCCAATTGAAACGAATTCAATCCCCATTAGTCCAAATTAGGACAGATCATGGACCAGTCAGAACCGAAAATCAAGATTCCCTTGCGCATGCAATGGCTGCAACAGAATCCAATAGCCCGGATATCCGTGAAGCATTACAGCGCTATGATGCTGAGGATTGGTGCTCAGCAATGGATGCCGAAGTGGCCCAACTTCAAAAGTTGAACACCTTTGAATTGGTCCCTCTGCCAGCAGATCGTAGAATTATCGGTTGCCAATGGGTCTTAACCACAAAAAGAAATACAGAAGGGGAAATAATCAAATACAAGGCCCGGCTTGTCATGCAGGGATTTTCTCAAATTCCAGGAATGGATTTTGATGAAACCTTCTCGCCAGTGATGCAACTAGAGTCATTCAGGGTTTTATTGGCTATCACAATTCAATTGGACCTCGAAATACATCAAATGGATGTTGTTGGGGCGTATCTGAATGGAGAATTGGAGGAGGAAATATACATGAAGCAAATCCCGAAGTACGAGGATGGCACGAACAGGGTCCTTCACCTAAACAAGACTCTGTATGGCCTTAAACAGGCAGGGCGGGTGTGGAACCGACGACTACATAAGGCATTAACCGAATTAAGTTACATGCACTTATTCACTGACACCTGCATTTACGTGCATCACCAAAACGGGAAAATATCAATTATCACCTTCCACGTCGATGACTCCGCCATATTTGCCCCTGCAGATCATATTGAATTCGTTAAAAATGAACTCAAGTCAAAATTCGACACCCATGATCTTGGAGAATTAAATCACTTTGTTTGGATTAAAATTTCCCGAGACCGGAGCAACAATTCAATCACGATCTCGCAAGAACAATACATTCGTGACATAATTGAACGTCCCAGAATGATTGATTCCAATCCAGCGCCTACCCCAATGCACCCGAAACAGGCCTATGAAAAGTTCTCAGGCCCGCGCCCAGATTACCCCTATTCAACAATGATCGGATCGCTTATGTGGGCTGCATTATGCACGCGCCCAGATATTGCCTTTGCCGTTCATCACTTTGCACAATTCAATAATTCTTGTGGTCCGGAACATATTTCTGGAGTCAAATTGATATCTAAAGGGGGCAATCAATCACGGAATTACCTATTCAAAATCGGATTCCGGATTAACGGCAATTGGGGATGCAGACGCGGATTGGGCAGAACAAAAGGACCGGAAATCTATTTCTGGTAACCTATTCATCATGTCAGGGGGAGCTGTCACCTGGAGCGCTAAGAAGCAAGGGACTATTGCCCTATCAACCATGGAAGCCAAGTATGCTTCCTTAAGTCACGCATCATGCCATATACTATGGCACCAAATGCTCATCCGGGAACTCGGATTCGATGCGGAGCGCCCATTCAATCTCAACAACGATAACCGTGGGGCTATTGCATTAACTCGTGACCCCCAATTTCACGGCCAGAGCAAACATATTGACATACGGCATCACTTTATTCGGGAATTAATCGAACACGGCGATCTCAGAATTCATCATGTCCGCTCATCCAACAACTTGGCTGACATTTTTACAAAGCCACTTCCCGAAGCCCTATTCACTAAGTTTGCATCCGTTATTGTACAGGATACATGACTCGAGGGGGAGTGTTGAAGCCACGAGTCACCGGAACCTTCCGGGGCATTCTGGATTATTGTGGGAAATCGCTAGAATATTCCCGCTTAGTCTGTGCTTGCATACGCGCGCTTGCGCAGTTACTTATTTTACCTATAATATCATTGTAATACATTTCGTGTATCTATAAATACGCACAGACGTGCGTTGAGCAGAATCATCAGAAAGTTTTCTAGCTTACCTCTGGTCTCGCGAGTATAACCGCTGAAGCAAGCGGATTGCCTTATCAGGAATCCCTACATTACAACACCCCTGCTATTAGATGCGACATAAACGTCGTTGAGCCTGGAACGGACCTTCAGGCTTCCTTGCCGTCAGAATTTCTAAGTCATGTTATGTCAACATTCACCGCACCAGACACTAAGCTTAAAGAGCTAAGGCCTGACAGCCTCAGCTATGTTTCAGTCCCAGCTAAGGAAACGTCGGAGACCTTCATACGCAACACCACAGCCGCTTGTTATACGCCCACTGCAATGGAATTCCCTCCATTCTCCATGTGCGATTCTGGACTGCCGGAGCAAAAGCTTAAAGAGCCAAGGCCTGACGGCCTTGACTATGTGCTAGAAGATCAGAAAGCAGCCCATACTGAGGATTCAGGAGCTGCTGGAGGTTCTTTGGCTTTATCTGGTCCGAATTCCACGGGATTTGTCGAGCACGCCGGTACCGCTAAGGGAATGGCTACAGCTCAAGATTTCCCGCACATGCATTATGAGCCCGTTGCTGTGGAGTCGTCGCCTGTGATTGTTCAGAACTCAGAGACTGGATGCGCCGCTGTCAAGCCTGAATCAACGGAAGCCGCGATGATAGCTCGCATAGCGCCAAAGTCTTTCACTGGACTTGAAATCTGTTTTCTTGCCAACTTCTTGACTGCACAAGAGAAGCCCGTTGTCCACGCCGAAGTCACTGAAGTCATACGCCCGCCAGAAAACTGCGAACGCCCTAGTAGGAGCCACGGACATTATCCATGCCGATCCCGAGGGCTTAGCTGCAACAGTTATGACAATAGTGTTTCTGACCAATGTGCTCATCGTCGATCTTCCATCCTGCAACCAGAGCCAGAGATCAATAATCAAGCTGTTCCTTGCAGCGCTAGTCCCAGTACACTGCATCGGCCATGCGCCCTCAAGTCGATCTCAAGGGAAGAGCTTGCTCCGATCAGATCCCTACCTGCCAACATGTTCATCGACCACAGTAACATGCCTGAGACATCGAAATCGCACAAGCCAGAGCTCCCTCACAGGAAGAAACCACCCGATAAGCGGACTGCAACGCCCACTTCCCCTTCCAATCAAATGGCCATCTGGGAACCCTTCGCAGACATCACCGCTGACAGAAAGGAAGTCGATGTGGAACCACAGAAGTCGCCCGTCGCCTACCAGCTCGCACTCCATACCCCTTGGCAAGTAGAGCCGCCACAAATTCCACAAGTTCAGGACAAGGAGATTATGTCCATGCCCCGAGTGCTCAATTCCTTAGCCGAACCCTCAATTTACAGTGTATTTGATCAAGATAACTACGCTTTAGTCGTTCCCTCAAGAGATTTGGCCACCTTTGACGCCAGACACATGGCCGATGTCTCCATCGATGACTGTGTACTCAATGGATCCCATTATATCAATCAGTTCTCGCAAGAAATCCCCCCGATTCGTCGATTTGAGTGGGAATATGCGAAAAATCCACATGAACCGTTAGCATACCGAGAACTAGGCATTGTAATGGAAGTCTCTGGTACTAGAATGGTACTCGCCAGACCACAACTGGCCATGCTGGGCGCTATAATCTCCATTAATGGCATGCATGTATTCCACGGTGTTACTGCCAAACCCGTCAAGCTTAGAAACCCGTCCAAAGTGCAAGGATTTCTCGGAATGATGTTTCGCAACGAATTCAAGTGGATGCACGGCGCTGAAGAAGCAGTGAAGCGGTTCATGGGGTTAGCGGCCAACGCAGTATCGATAGATTCATTGGACCTTAAACTTGCATCACAAGCTGAATCCTCGGACCTTGAACCCGTTGTGAATGGAAGTAAATGCATCAGAGCTTTCTCCAACGCTGTTGAATGGTTTGTCAATGATACCATAAATTCAGAATTGTCCCCAGCGCTCCCTGCCAATCTCAAACACGACACTAGAGGCGAAGGTTAGCCGTAAGAAGGAGTCCATTCCAAAGAAGGGGCGTCCGCGTACCCTCATCTATTTATCCGTTGCCGATGCGACATGCACATTCCTTTGCCCTATCCAGCATGACTCGTTTTATTTATACATTAAGGATGTTGAGGATATCGTGAGGGACCACGATCAAGAGCAAGGCCTATATGTTGTGGGGACAACTCCGTGTACCGCAAAAAGTCGGATTCTGCGGAATTTGGTCACCAACACGCAGTACATATCCGCTGACGCTCCCGATACTCATTCTATCACTATCCAACACTCCATACACTCACTCCATATTTTTCCATATTTTCCCCATCATTCCCGACAACCCCAAGCAAAATTCCCATGCCCAACCATGCCGCCAATTTCACCCCCTCTCCAGACCTCCATACCCACACTCACAACCCAGCCGTTTTTCCACCCGATAGTGATGCTCTACCACCCTTCTTCACCCCCAGAGCATTTTCCAGAATGGCAATCCCATACCCGGATGGTTCAGCACGGAGTATACTCTCATGTGGTCTTGACAGCACCTGTCAATGGCCACATCTCAAGAAGTACTGCACCAAATGGAACGAATAGGGGCTCGTTGGGAAGCTGGAGACGAGGAGGTTGCTGACGGGAGGATAGGCGGGCGCTGTGGCGAACTGTTGCGGAGTGAATTTTCACAATTCCCATTTCGGACCCGTTGTCACATTTTCCCCATTCATTCATATTTCTTTTATTGTTTCTTTGTTCCCAATTGGATATTCATCATTTACGGTTGCCTAACGGCCCGTTTACATTCCCCCATGCCATTCATTCCATTTCAAACATATATAAACTAAATAACAGCTTGTACATAACAAGTTAGTATTGAATAGACCCATGAAGGGACAAGCAGAAGTTGCATCCAAGGGGCAAAGACGCCATCCACAACTCTAACGCCCCCTCTGAGCTAGTTGCTCACGTCTAAGACCCCTCACATCATAATACTCAGTGTCATATCCATCCCCGGCCATCGACTCCCGATCCCTCTGATCCCTCCAGTCTACCTCCGCTCCTTCTCCACTAACCTTGGAGCTCCCATATTCTGCAATCCCCTCGGTACCCCTTGATGGTCACCACCCCCTCCTTTCAATTTATTACCTACACCTCCCTAAGTACAGAGCCCCAAAGACTTCTGGACAGCTCCAACATCCGCTAGTGCACCCCTGCCTCCGCTGGGCAATACACTCGCTTGCCCTGCAAAGCCCACCTTTGGGCCTATCCCTCCTTTCCATTTCTGGGTTATCGCCTACCTTTCCATTAACCCTGTAACCCGACTCGTCGGTAATATTCAATTGGCTAATGTCTAAACCCGTTAGCTCTGCTCTGCTTGGCTCCACCATTTGCGGACCTGCCCTTGTTGTAACTATATATATACTCAACTTGTACATAGTTTACACCTCAGTAATAAAATCGACTAGAGTTTACCCCCTTCAGTTCTGGTTGCCAGTTTAGTAAGTTAGGGCACGGACATGTTACTTGGCACAGCGCTCCTGGCATAAGTCGCTGAGGCTGAAGCCCTCTGCCATGGAGACATTCCCTCATCTCAACCTGGTCTCTGACACTCAGCCTTGACATCCAAGAGAGACGTAGGTGAGTGTTTGTTTGAGGTTTTTGCAGACTCAGTAGCGCCCCAGGACCAAAACCTGGCTCCACGAACCACACCTGCACACACTACCACCCTCCCCCTTCTCTCTGTCTCGAGTCTAGGTGATAGACCCGTTACAATGTACCACATCTGGAAGGTCTCTCCATGAACAACCCCGAGTTCGAAATACTCAGGGAGTGGTGGAGAGAGAAATTTGAAACCATAATGGTGCCAGTGCCATTAGAAATGCCTCCCCATCGAATCCTGTTGAAGGATCCGAACAAGAAATTTGGGGAAAACACCCTGAGATGTCCTGCAGCACTGCAGGAAGCACTAGCGACCAAAATAGATTGCTATGTAAAAGCAGGATGGTGGTATCCTGCAAACAGTGAGCAAGCATGCCTGCTACTGTGTATCCGCAAAGCAGATGGATCTTTGCGCACAGTAATAGATGCAAGGAATCATAACTCAAACATGATCATCGACGTCACACAAATGCCAGATGTTAGAATCAGGGGATTCGGACGACTCCGGAGTGGAATCGGAGACTTAGCGTGGAAGGACCTCAGCCTCAGCGACTCAGGCGGAGCGCTGTGCCATTGCTGGTTGTCCTGGGGGTCCCTAATTTTGGATCTAGCAGAGGGAAAGTCTCTTGGGGGGAATTCAGGTCGATTTCGGACTGAGGTTACAAGTTACTAGGTACATTGTATATAAGGAGGGGTCCGGAATCAAAAGGAACAAGGGTAGGACGAAAGGAGACAAAGGGAGATGGGAAGAGGAACAACACCGAGGGTCAAGGGTTTGACTCAATGGTGTTTCTCAAAGGAGGAATGAAGGGCCAAGGCCCAAGGAGGAAGGAAGGAGGTTGGGAGTGGGGAATGGCTAGCTGACTGAATAGAAAGGAAGCAGCAGCCCAAATAGGAATGAGGGAGAATAGCGGAATTGAATAGGACAATGCAATAGTTGCAAGGTCCGAGGTAAGTCCGGAAAGTCCGAACTCGGAAGTTAAACTCCGGAATATTGGCAAACATAATTAAATGGAATGAGCTAACCAATACAATGGGTATAAGTGGAGGTGGGGTCAAAGTCCGAGGTCGGAGCTAAGACCGGAGGTTCCGGAGATGGAGACGTGAATGGGATTCCGGAGTGGAGGTCCGGAGTCAGGAGCATAGGTTTTGCGTACTTGTCTGGAAGGTGTCGAGGTTGGGGTCGGACCCGGAATGTTCCCGAGTCGGACCGAAGGTGGTGTCAGAGCCGGAGGTGGGATAACCTCTTGGGAGTCGGCAAGGAGGAGGTGACGGAAGGGAAGTAAGACTCCGGAAGTCAGGTTCGGAGTTCCGGGAGCCCGGAGCGGAGGTCGGAATTGTATGGATATGACACCAGACATGCAACTGATCCAAGAATCAGTCACCAGAGCAACATACCGATCCAAGATCGATATGTTGGATGCGTACAAACAAATATGCATGGATCCAGATGACATCCATAGGATGACATTCTCTATGCCCTACAGGACGTACAACTCGAACATGATGCAGCAAGGAGACTGCAACACTCCCTGTACTTTCCAGCACGTGCTGACCTGGGAACTACAAGGAGAAGTAGGCAGATGCCTACACATCTGGTTCAACAACATATTCACCAGCACAAGCTCAGTGGAGAACCACAATAAAACATTATTGTGGTTGTTCACTCGCCTCAAGGGGGTGAAGTTTTTACATAAGGTGGAAAAAATTCTGGCCATTTGCTCCAATCCTAGACGTTCTAGGAAGCTGCATGGACGAACAAGGCATCCACGCTCAAGCAGATAAAATGGAAAAAATCCGCAACTGGCAAGAGCCAACACACAGGAGTCCTAAGATTCCTGGGAGTGGTGGAATATCTATCAATATTCATGCCAAATGTCAGTGGCTACACAGGACCACTGCAAAGAAGGCAAGACAACCTCATGGGAGGCCGTGAATTCACAGTAATCACGGACCACAAAGCTTTGGAATATTTCAAAGCGAAAAACCACAACTCAGGAAGACACCTGAGATGGCAAGCCTTCTTCACAAGCTTCAATTGCGAAATAAAATACGTGGAAGGCCACAAGAACAAAGTGGCAGATGCACTTTCATGGTACCATGACTTGTCAACTGACAAGGATCTGCATTTCGATGACTATGTGTCGGCAGACATCCATCTGGACAAAAATGCAGAAGATACTATCCCCGACAGAATCGAGGAATACGAGGAACTGCTGCTAAGCAGTGCCCTGAGTAAAAACTCAGAGAAAAAGAGACTCGCAGCAATATGCATGAGAAATACCCTAGAGGAAGCTCTAGGGGGGAGCGATAACCTAGAGGAAACTCTAGGGGGGAGCACCCAAAACCTGGAAGAAATCATAATTCCAGAAGAGAACCTTCAAAAACAATTCAAAGGAAAAGACCTCATTGAGGCAATGAAATCTGGATACTCGCAAAGCCAGATCCACCAGGAAATCCTAGAGAACCTGGGGAATTTCAAAAACTTCTCCATAAAAGATGGGCTGATAACCCGACTTGGAGAAGGAGGAACGACACAAATAGTAGTCCCGAAAGGGAATTACAAAAGGAAGTCCATTCGAGGAATAATCCTCGAAAACATCCATGAAACACTTGGACACTTAGGATCCAAGAAAACAATGGAAACCCTCCATCGATACTTCTGGTGGAACTTGATGAGGAAGGACACCCACAAGTTCTGCAGGTCTTGCAGAACTTGTCAAACAACAAAGAAAAGCACCAGGAGAAATCCCGGACTGCTTCAACCACTCCTGACCCTGGAAACACCATGGTCGTCAATAGCCATGGACTTTGCAAGTCCATTCCCAACAAGCTTGGGATATGATTACCTCTGGGTAATCATCTGCAGGTTGACGTCCAACATCCACCTAATTCCAATAAAAACAAAAATGAATGCATTAGAACTAGTGTTCGTATTCCTTCGTGAAGTTGTAAGACTTCATGGTCTACCACATTCAATCATATCAGATCAAGACTCGAAATTCACGTCAAAATTTTGGTGTGAACTACACTGAATACTCAGTGTGCAGTTGAAATTCACAACTGCATTCCACCTGCAAGGCGACAGCCAAGTGGAAAGAATGATACAAAAAGTAGTACAGATACTATGCGCAATGGTCAGACCAGATCAACGTGACTGGGCAGTGAAGCTATCAATGGCAGAATTCACGATCAATGCGAGCTCGAACACATCGACAGGATTTTCCCTGTTTGAATTAATCTGTGGCCACATGCCAAAGATGTGCCTAACAGCACCACCCTTGGACTACCTGGGAGTAAAGGACTTCGCCCAAAAGGCAAAGGAAAACCTCATGGCAGCACATGATGTGATAATACACAATCACGCTGCTCAAACAATCCAGGCAAATAAGAAAAGACACCTGGACCCGCCTTTGAGAAAGGCAAGCTTGCATACTTATCCATGGATAAGCTGAACCTACCCAAAGGGAGGGCAGGCAAACTAAAGCCCCTGTATATAGGGCCTTATGAAATTCTGGAAACATTTCCAGAGACGTCAAACTACATCCTCAAGTTGCCACCACAACTTGAACAATGTGGAATCCACCCAAGATTCCACATATCCCGGCTTGCGCCTCACGAGCTGAATGACCAAGAAATCTTCCCAAATAGGGAAGTAAACATATTTTATGATTTCGGGGAAGACCCCGATCACGAAGCAGTAGTTCGCAAAATCTTAAACCATGCATGGGATCATGACAACCTCTGGATTAGGGTTAAATGGGAGCTGGGGGGACACCACATGGGAACCCCTAGGAAATTGCAATGACCTTGTCCACCTGGACAAGTACCTCACATTACAAAATGTGAGGGAACCAGAAAACCTCCCTATCAAAGAAGATAGGGAACTCTTGGCATCACTATGCCTCCAAAAATGGAGGCAGAAGAAGTAAAGCCAAGGGGCAATTGCCCACAGCCAGGAGTGTGGGAAAATTCTGGGCGAGCAACTTGCCTGGACAGCCACACCATGTGCTAGACATCACATGGGCTAGGAGTAACCTACCTAGATCACGTGAACCACAGGCTCATGTGTAAAACCACACACACTTGCAGTGAATCCCACACATGCAAGAACCTAAACTCCTCCCACTACCCCGAGAAACAAAACAATGAAAATGTCATTCTCCGGGGGAGGCAACCCTCGATTTGACCTAGACAAGCTGCCAGACATCGAGATACAACAACCTGGGGAGCAAGGCTCCCCAGAACAACAACAACAGGAGGCGCAGATAAGCGCCATGGACTACACGATGCATGTGGCACAAATGAGTGCCACAAACCAACAACCATCCATGTTGCCAACAGGCACCGCATACCCCCAGCCTCCCCAAAGGGGCTTCCAACCATACGTGGTGCAAACTGCACCGATGGCACAACAAGTGCCATTCCAGGGGCAGCATTTGCTGCTGCAGCCCCAGGCATACTCCCCAGGGAACTTCCCTGGCCAGATCAACCCCTGGATTGGCCAATTCAGCCCAGGTCCAACAACACCTCAGCCAAATGCAGGCTGGGAATCAGCCATCGCATCAGCAGTAGCTGCTCAGACAGGTCAGCTCCACCAGGAGCTGAAAGAGATGAAGTCCCTCGTAGGAGGGAGACGAGGGAGTGACAGCAGCTCCTCGTCCAGACTGTCCAAACAGTCACGGTCTGATAACTCGAGGGCGTCAGATGACACCTGCGACAATTGTGCCCATTGGAGGTGTGAATACAACAGAGCACAAAGAGATGCTGAGGGCATCTTCACCTCTCTGAAAGACACAGAGAGAGAAGTCGATCTCCAAAAGAGGGAGATCAAATTACTAAAACGCAAGCTCAAAGAGGCACACGCACTGGCAGACCTTGCTGCCAAACCCATCATGATGGGGGCCTCCCAGGTCAGGGGGAGGGGATACGGTGCCAGGGCACCAACTATCCTGCCACCCCATGGGCAGGGGACCCTGTCCAGGTTGCATAAGGGCCTGCCCTCAGAAGGGCAAACCCATGTCAAGGGGAAGAGGGAGAGTGGTAGGCAACTCATGGCAGACCCCAAAACAGGGACCACTGCCAGAGGCGGCAGGCTGCTGAGTGCCTCAGCACCCTATGGGCAAGCTACCCTGCAGGGAAGTGTCCACATGTTATACAAGACCACCAAACTAAATGAGTTCGGCAAAGTCGAAGCTCCAGTCAATGTAACAATTGACCCCAACTTCCCCATGAGGAGAATAGCGGGGTCAGAAGCGGCACACGACACTGCATATGCTTGGTGGACAAGGTGAGTGGAAGAGAATCTGTACACTGGTACGAACAGGCCGAAGCCACCTTCAAAAGTGGCAAGGTACATAGAGTCCTTTGCAAAAAAGCGAAGGAAACCAAGAAATACTTCTTGGGACTCCCAGGTATTGCAAGACTCGCAGAGGAGTACAATTCCCTGGAGAACAAGGGAAAAATCTCCTGGGAAAGTCTAGGCAAAGCTGCCTATATAAAGTCCCAGTTCAAACCACTCAGGACTCCTGAGGAACGTGCCGCAAGAACTGCGGAGCGGGAAGCGAAAGCTTCCAAATACCGGGAAAGAGACACAAGTCTCCGCACTGGACAACCAGGCCAGCGACCACCCTTCCCCACGGGAAGAACAGTAGACCTACCATACTCTACACCTGAGCCAAGTAGCTCAGGAATGCAACAACCTGCTCCCACCCAGGGAGCGCCCACTTTGTCGAGCCCACAGCTTGACAATGTAGCCCAGGCTATGTCATCACATCCGATGCAGCAATTGGATGTCCAGATGAACAACCCAGAGGAAAACCCTCCTCCAGGGCAATAACTCTACCCTTGAGGAAAGGGAAAGTGACACAGTAATACAACATTGAGGCGCCCGTGAAAACACCTTCCCCCAACTCGAGGCCCCACACACCATATTGTATCTGAGGAACCACAAGTAACAATTGCAGAAATCTCTACTTCGTCAAAAAAACCCACATCCACCACCGCTCATGTGTAAACACCATTTACACATGAATCCTCACGGAACAAGTGAGGAACACCAAAGACATACAACCTTTGGGTTGAAATTCATTTTCGAAAAACTCCATTACTTTCCTCTCTGCGATACCCATGTATCACTGTTCACTTCGAAGTGATGGCCCCACACTCATTTATTCCCAAAAATTTTTTTTCTCTTTCACTGACATGTACAAATCACCCACTTTAAAGTGGCGACAATAAAACACTCATTGATAATTTCAAACTCAATGTAACTCATTTTTTAAATTTCATTCTCTTCATCATTAACCTTGTATGCATCGCAAATGCAATGCAAGGGGGGAGAATGTCAGGGCAATAGCCCTGAACCCCGAGCCATATGTAATTAAAGATACATATAGTCACGTGGGTAAGCGGTAACCTCCAGGTTAACTGCTTACACACCATTGTATCACTTACAGCTCTGTGTGCTGAGCTACCCACTGAGACCTCACAGTGCCGCATATTTCCACCCACACATCCACACATGTGCACTCCGACAGACCTCTGCCAGTACTGACCTCGACTCAGACAGAATCCCACCCATCTCTGACACTGTGTGTGTGAACTTTTGCCAACTTGGTGAACAATGAGAGTTAGAGTACGACCTTTGTATTGTTAGAAAGGTTGGAATAAATTTAAATTTATAGTGCTAAGAATGTGAAAAACCATTAAGAAATGAGTGAGATATAAGGACATGAAGTTGGTAACCTGAAGATGTCACTTCTAGAGGTCCCAAGCCTTGAATAAAATTCATAAAAATATGTGATCATTGTGGACGACTTAGTATAACAATAAACAATACCTATGGGGGATTAGGATGCAAGAATACAAATGGGAACAAGGGGAAATGGACGAAAAACCACTAAATGTCACTGGATAAAAATATAATAAATCAGCTGAAAGTCATAGCACAGCTGTATGCACAGTAACGCACAGTGTCACGGCCGTGCATTCCGGCCCGTTCCCTGCCTGTCCCGATGCCGCACGAGCCCGTTCCCGCTATGCGAGCGTGAGCGCGAGCCCCAACCTCCGCCCTATCCTCCCTGAGGACTCCCTGCTCACTCCCCTGCTTGCCCCTAGGCTCCCCTGCACCTGGCCGACTCCCCACAGCCACGCCAACCTTCCCACCCTGAGTCCGCCTCCGGCACCGTGCCCAGCGCGACTCCCCTACCCTGCCCACTTGGCCCCTACAGGGCCACTATCATCCCCGTGCCCGACTCCGGCCCAACTCCGAGTCCAGCGCCACTATGATACCATCGCCGCTATCGTGGCCCTACACTCTTTCCTTTATTTATCTGTTATTGTTTGTTTTGACCCTCGGTCATTGCCGGCCGCTATGCGGCCAACCCCGCTCCTTATCCTTGTTGCTTCCGGACCCTTCGGCCTTCGGCCCGGGTCCGCTTCCATTCATTTCTTCCTCCTATATATATCTTGTATACTACATTATAGTACCTTAGCTCTAATATCGATTTGACCACGACCCCTAAGTCCTGACCCCAACAAGGCAACCCCAGTGAGTCTGAAATGAGGGCCAAGAGACAGCTAGGGGGCACAGCACTCCCTTTAGAGTTGCTGAGGCCGAATGCCCTACCCTCGGGCCTTGTCACGGCATCACAGCCATCGCGGCCTATAGCAGCCCGCATAGGCGACCCTCGGTGCCGACCCCGGACCAGTGTCTAACACACAGTCTGAATTCAGAATGACCAAGTCATAGCAAACTTAATGGTAAAAACTGTGACAAATGCGATGCAGTCAAGTTCTAATTAAAACATTAACATAGCTTAGGTGAGGAAGGACAATGAGAATTCTAGGCACAGTCTGACCACATGTCAGAACCATGCGAAGGTTCGCCGAGGGTAGCCGTAGGTGACCGAGCGTTGCCCGCTAGTGGTAAAGGCGTCCTACACCCGACCGAGCTTTAGCGAGGGATAAACCCCACCGATCTCGAGGCCGAGGCTACTTAGGCGAGGGAGCCGGGATTTCGGCTTCAACGACTCTAGGAGGAGCGTTGCGCCTCGTTCTCGATGCGGTCCCGATACTTAGAAGGTCGGAGGTCTCACGGGGACAGAGGTAAGCCTTAGGGGGTAATTCTAGTTGATTTCGAACTACAGTACAAGCATTAGTTACAAGCTGTATATAAGCACTAGGAAACTGAATAGGGAATAAGTCGCCAGATCTCGCGGAGATTGCGGGCGGAGAAAAGAAGGAGGAAAACAAACAAAGAGCACGTGTTCAAGACAACGAAGGTCAAGCATGACCTTCGCCGCGAGGTAACAAGGTGCGGCGAAACATGGGACAACAGGTCGCGGCGCTCTGCGCCGCTAGGTCGTTCAATGACAATCAAGAGAGGGGTTGTGGAGAGGTGGCGGGAAGTGGTTAGACGGCGACGGGCGGCGAGCGGAGTGTGCGGGGAGTGTTCGGGCGTGGGAGAGGGTCAGGGAGGAGGTCGTCTGGCCCCGGGGAACGCCGGGTCATGACACCACAGCTGAGTGCAGTGGAACTACAGTGTGAAAAGTTCATTTTTTATTCAGTTTGGGGAAAATACATTGTAAATAAATCCTGAAAATACGAGGTAGAGTGTGAAAAAGGAAGGCAACCCAAGGAGTATAAAAGGGAGACCCTTTCTGCAACTTTACACCCCCCTTAGAGAAGTAAGAAAATAGAGTATTATTTTTCTCAAGAATTTCTGGTTATCACTCCAGTGTGAAAAAGTGAAATACAGTTAAGATTGACACTGTAGTAAAAGGCAGCAATCAGGGAGAAAAATATTAAGGAAATATTTCAACAGGAGAGCTGGTTAACATTCCAGACTTCAAAAGTGTAAACAAAACAGTTATTTTGCTACTGTTAAAGCAAGCAATAAAAATAGGACAAAATTAAGAAAAGGCCAAGGAACACTTCAGATACAATCAAACCCATTCATGGAGTAAAACCTTTGAAAATTCACCAAGTAGAAGATTTATTTCAGGTTAAAATTCCAAATTTAACGATCCTACACAAAATTATACCTAGATAAATTGAGAAATTTAGCCAAAACACTTGGATTAGTACTATATTTACAACAAATCTACTTGTGCACTTCCCCATCCAAGCTAAAGAACCAGGGAACAGATTGGTGGTGGTCTCATTAGAACCTCCCAACTGACCTTCCTTTCAGCATGCACACTGATGTCAGCTGAATTATTCAATCATATCAAAAGTGAAGGATCCCAACTCCAGCAGGTCATGAAGTTGAATCTGGTTCAACTGACAGGAAAGGCCAAGTGTCAAGGATACACAATCATAGATCTTTACCTGCCATCACAGCTGGGGCATGTCCTGCTGTGGAATGTAGAAGCCTACATTCTTAAGGAATGATGGTCCCACTGCTCATTGCTGAGGATGTGCAGACAGCCTATCAGCTGCATACTGTCAAGAAGACGTTCCTTGGATAGGTCCGATCACTATCCAGGTGACACTGTCGGGTGGAGCTCAGTGTTCTGGGTTGTCTGACGGTGGGTCGGAGACAGACTGGAGGTGGGGCGGAGCTCCAAGGGTGATGGGGTGTTGAAGGGACTCAGCTTCAGCGACTCGGAATGGAGTGCTGTGCCTGGTATGTTGTTGTTGTAGAGTCAGAGAGAGTCAGAGGAGGTAGTCCTAGGGCCATTGGCATCAACCGGAGGCAGCAGAGAGAGATTGGGAGGGCTGGTGGAGGTCATAGGAGTCATGTAGTGATAGGGCAAAGGGAGGTGGAAGATTCAGGATATGACAGAGAACTCTCAAGTGTCATATCCATCCACAGCCATCAACTTCCAGTGCACCCCCACCTCCGCTGGGCAATACATTCGCTTGCCCTGCAAGCCCACCTTCAGGCCTATCCCTCCTTTCCGTTTCTGGGTTATTGCCTACCATTCTGCTAACCCCATAACCCGACTTGTTGGTAATATTCAATCGGCTAATGCTTAACCCCGTTAGCTCCGCTCTGCTCGGCCCTGTTGTTTACGGGCCCACCCCCCACTGTAACTATATATACTTGACTTGTAAATAGGTTATGGGGGTGGGCAAGCGAAGCTTGCCCACGGGACTGCTTATGTAAGCTAGACTGGCCGCAGAGCAGCCTGTGGAAGTATAGTTTTATAACTCATCACAAATGTCTCATGCAACAAAAAGTTGAATCAAAAGTTACTTGGAATTGTAAAAGCTGATAATTGGACTGAGGAATTGTAAAAAAAATGAGTTCTCATGGCTCTACAACCGTTCTCGACAACCAGCGCGTTTTATAAAAATCCAACAGTCCAAATTATAGAAAAAGACCCTCTACACATCCAGGAGAATTTCTACATGCTTAGCTGCTGTGTGACGAGCCTGAAATTGTTGGGTGATCATTTATTTATTCGTGTGTACGTCGTCGCACTCAATAGCGCATTCTGGAGATGCCTGGGGCACACTCAGCTCAATTGATGCTCTTCTGACTTTAGAACAACTTCCTACCATGCTCCTTATACCCTTTTACATTTTCAGCGATTGGTATTAGTATTACGGAAAATTCGTTGCATACAAAACAATCAAAATCAACTGCCCATTTAATTCATTGGCGATGTATAGCTGTAACAACACTGAGGGCTTCGTAAGGGAAAATTTCAGTGAAGCCCATCATCCATTCCTCAGGAAGGAAGCTCGGCATCGAGAACACACAGAATCTTGAGAGGAAACTATGGACAAAGTTGAGGCAGCAAAAGCCGCTGCCAGCTGTGAAGCCCAGAAGGCACGAGATGAGAAGAAGAGAGTGGAGGAGGAGAAACTAGAGTGTACTATACTCCAGTTGGGTGCTACAGTGATTGCTGCAATGATGGGGGAAAAGCTAATTGAACAGATCAACAAGCTCGTTGGCTGGCCCCTAAGGGCACCTTTATTCCTAATTGAACAGCAGTCAATAAGGTACGAGTTGGGCCCCGGAAGGCACTACTCCAAGATATTGTAAAACGCTATAATGCACGATCTGTAGAGTCGCCAGGATCTGCTATCTGAGGTACCATAACTGGTCTGTTTACATGCTCATTTTATAATGCGTGGATTTTTCTGATTGAGCGCTCAGTACATACTTTACATTGTATATTCACACTCTCTAGGTTTTTGTTGGGACTTGGAATACAGTTTCACAAGTTATCGATGGAACATTTGCGAGGCCATGTTTTGCCCAAACCTGATTACATAAGCGGTACACGGACACAACCTGAGTTGCCCAGTCCCATAGGTTACACCTCAGTAATAAAATCGACTAGAGTTGACCCCCCTTTAGTTCTCATTGCCAGTAAGTTAAATTAGGGCACGGACGTGTAACTTGGCACAGCACTCCTGGCATAAGTCGCTGAGGCCGAAGCCCTCCGCCATGGAGACATTCCTTCATCTCAACCTGGTCTCTGACAGGGTCGTTTCATGGTCTCGGTCGTAGTAACAGGCCATCTTGTCTGCTGCATGTTCCAGTGCAGCCTTTGCCTCCTCCTGCATTTTCATCATCCTTGACAAAAACATGTCAGCGGCTTCCACTTCGGACATATGTGTGGGTTCCGTTCCCATTCTGGGGTACTGGCTGGTGTCGAGTTCAAAAGGGGTTCAGTGGGTGGATGAGTGGATGCAGTTGTTGTAGGAGAAATCCACTAGTGGGAGCCAATCCGCCCAGTTGTTGGTTGATGAAGACCCGAAGGTAGGCTTCGGTCTCTTGGTTGACCCGCTCAGTCTGTCTGTCCGTCTGGGGGCAGTAGGGGTCAGTTTGACACCTAGGAGGTCTGCAAGCTCCTTCGAGAAGCAGGAGACGAAAGCACTCTCTCTGTCACTGAGGATCTCTTCCAGGAGCCTGTGGTGCTTCCAGATGTGCTCTAGGAAGAGCCACGCGATACCCTCCGAGTCTATGGTCATCACAGTGGGGACCACGTGGATACGTTTGGACAGATGGTCCACTACCACCAGGATGGCATTATAGCCCTTGGACTCTGGGAGTTCTCCCACCATATCCACTGAAATCACCTGCCTGTGATGTGTAGGGACTTTGTTTGGGCTCAGCTTCCCAACTTTTCATGAGGGGAAGGATTTGACATGGGTTGTTAGAACAGGCGGATTCGAATGACTCCGGAGTGGAATTGGAGACTTAGCGTGGAAGGACCTCAGCCTCAGCGACTCAGGTGGAGCGCTGTGCCATTGCTGGTTGTCCCAGGGGTCCCTAATTTCGGATCTAGCAGAGGGAAAGTCTCTTGGGGGCATTTCAGGTCGATTTCGGACTGAGGTTACAAGTTACTATGTACATTGTATATAAGGAGGGGTCCGGAATCAAAAGGAGCAAGGGTACTCCGAAAGGAGACAAAGGGAGCTGAAAGGAGGAACAACACCAAGGGTCAAGGGTTTGACTCAATGGTGTTTCCCAAAGGAGGAGTGAAGGGCCAAGGCCCAAGGAGGAAGGAAGGAGGATGGGAGTGGGGAATGGCCAGCTGACTGAATAGAAAGGAAGCAGTAGCCCAAATAGGAATGAGGGAGAATAGTGGAATTAAATGGAGCAATGCAATAGTTGCAAGGTCCGAAGTAAGTCCGGAAAGTCCAAACTTGGAAGTTAAACTCCAGAATATTGGAAACGTAATTAAATGGAATGAGCTAACCAATACAATGGGTACAAGCGGAGGTGGGGTCAAAGTCCGAGGTCGGAGCTAAGACCGGAGGTTCCGGAGACGGAGACACGAATGGGATTCTGGAGTGGAGGTCCGGAGTTGGGAGCATAGGTGTTGCATACTCGTCTGGAAGGTGTCGAGGTTGAGGTCGGACCCGGAATGTTCCGGAGTCAGACCAAAGGTGGTGTCGGAGCCGGAGGTGGGATAACCTCTTGGAGATCAAATTACTGAAACGCGAGCTCAGAGAGGCATGCGCACTGGCAGACCTCACTGCCAAACCCATTATGACAGGGGCCTCCCAGGTCAGGGGGAGGGGATACGGTTCCGGGCCTCATGAGGTGCGACCCCACATGGGGCTAGCGCACCAAGGGGTGGGGCACCGACTATCCCACCACCCTGTGGGCAGGCGACCCTGTCTGGGTTGCATGAGGGCCCGCCCTCAGAAGGGCAAACCCACGTCGAGGGGAAGAGGGAGAGTGGTAGGCAACCAACGGCAGACCCTAAAACGGGGACCACTGCCAGAGGCAGCGGGCTGCTGAGTACCTCAGCACCCTATGGGCAAGCTACCCTGCAGGGAAGTGTCCACATGCTATATGAGACCGCTGAACTCAACGAGTTCGGCAAAGTCAAAGCTCCAGTTGATGTAACAATCGACCCCAACTTTCCCATGAGGAGAATAGCGGGGTCAGAAGCGGTGCATGACACCACATATGCTTGGTGGACAAGCATGAGTGGGAAAGAATTCGTACACTGGTACGAACAGGCTGAAGCCGCCTTCAAAAGCGGCAAGGTACACAGAACCCTTTGCGAAAAAGCGAAGGAAACCAAGAAATACTTCTTGGGACTCCCAAGTATTGCAAGACTCGCAGAGGAGTATAATTCCCTGGAGAACAAGGGAAAAATCTCCTGGGAAAGTCTAGGCAAAGCTGCCTATCTAAAGTCCCAGTTCAAACCACTCAGGACTCCTGAGGAACGTGCCACAAGAACTGTGGAGTGGGAAGCGAAAGCTTCCAAATACCGGGAAAGAGATGCAAGTCTCTGCACTGGACAACCAGCCCAACGACCACCCTTCCCCATGGGAAGAACAGTAGACCTACCATACTCCACACCTGAGCCAAGTAGCTCAGGAACACAACAACCCACTCCCACCCAGGGAGCGCCCACTTCGTCGAGCCCACAGCCCGACAATGTAGCCCAGGCTATGTCATCACATCCGACGCAGCAATCGGATGTCCAGATGAATAACCCGGAGCTCCGGGGCAATGACTCCACCCTTGAGGAAAGGGAAAGTGACATGGTAATATGCCATCGAGGCGCCCGTGAAACCACCTTCCCCCAACTCGAGGCCCCACACACAATACTGTATGCGAGGAACCACAAGTAACAATTGCGGAAATCTCTACTCCATCAAAAGACCCACATCCACCACCGCTCGTGTGTAAACACCACTTACACATGAACCCTCACGGAACAAGTGAGGAACACCAAAGACATACAACCTTTGGGTCGAAATTCATTTTCGACAAATTCCACTACTTTTCTCCCTGCAATACCCATGTATCGCCATTCACTTCAAAGTGACGGCCCTGTGAGGTCTGTGGGGCTCGCTCAGGTCACCAGGCCGTAAGTGTCACAAAGGTGTGGGTATTACAGGGTGATAAGCGATAGGTTTCAACCTGTTGCCTGTCACGTGACACTAATCTACAACAGGACTACATGTAATGGGGGCCCAGGGCTTGTGCCCTGACAGGCCCACACTCACTTATTCCCTAAACCCTATCTCTCTCCTTCACCAACATGTACAAAAATCACCCACTTTAAAGTGGTGACAACAAAACACTCATTGATAATTTAAACTCAATGTAAATCAATTCTTAAAACTTTATTTTCTTCACCATCAACCTTGTATGCGTCGCAAATGCAATGCAAGGGGGGAGAATGTCAGGGCAATAGCCCCGAACCCCGAGCCACATGTAATTAGATACATATAGTCACATGGGTAAGCGGGAACCTCCGGGTAACTGCTTACACACTACCGTAAAATACACACATTTGTATCACTTACAGCTCTGTGTGCTGAGCTACCCCCAGACCTCACAGGAAATCTCTGTATCAAAATGTAACTAACCAATATTATATACAAACAACCCTGCAAACGCATCTGCGAGCTTCCAGCATGTTCCATGTTGTAAAGACTAGTCAGTTAGTGACGTAGCGCTTGCGGCTACACTCGCACTATAATGAAGGGACCTGAGGTAAGACCAAAAGATAATCTTTATTAAGCCTAGCTAATTGTGTATTTATACTACATCGGGGCTATGCTATAGATCGACGGACGCACGGTCACATTGGGGAGGCGGTGTCGGAGTAGTGGGATGTCGGTCAACAGCACAGTGTCAGATGTGGGATCCTGACTATGACTTGTATTCCAACACAACTCCTCAAGTCATGTATTCTACATAATAGCAGAAATGAATTTGGAAAATAAAGGATCGGGGAGAGGCTTAGTAAATAAGTCTGCGAGGTTATCCTCCGACCTAACATGGGAAATAGAAATGTTACCGCGTTCAATGTGATCACGGATAAAGTGATGGCAGATGTCAATATGTTTGCTTCGGCCATGGAACTGAGGGTTCCGTGAAAGTTTGATAGCACCGCGATTATCACTGTAAAGTTTGAAGGGGCGTTGTGCCTCAAATCCGAGTTCCTCCATAAACATAATATGCCAGAGAATGTGTCAGACAGCATGACTGATGGCCGTGTACTCGGCCTCAAGGGTGGAAAGGGCAATAGTCCCTTGTTTCTTTGAGGTCCAAGCAACCGGCCCTCCAGCCATCAAGAATACGGCTCCTGTGACAGACCGACGGCCACGTCCCTCTGCGAAATTGGCATCAGCAAAGCCTTCGGCAGCAAGGCCGGAAGTACATTTGGCATAGGTGATGCCGCGATCTGCAGATCCTTTTAAATACCGTAGTAGTCGTTTGACACTCTTAATATGGTCGGGTCCATATGAGGTGTTGAACTGTGCGAGGTGTTGAGTGGCAAAAGATATATCGGGACGTGTGTTGATCGCAGCCCACATAAGTGATCCAACCATTTCGAGGTAGGGGAAATTGGGACGGGAACCCGGGAAGGGGGTAAGCCATTTCTTGGGTGCCATTGGTAGTGATTCGGTATTGCAATCTGTCATCCCAGCACGTTCTAGTATTTGGCTAATATAAGATGATTGTGAGATTGTGATGGCATTTCGGTCCTGATTCCGAGTGATTTTGATACCGACGAAATGACTGAGCTCCCCAAGATCTCGGGTGTCAAACTTTGCCTTGAGTTCATCCTTCACTTGTTCCATGTGTCCCACGGTAGCAAAGATTGCGGAGTCATCAACGTGGAAGGCAATGATGGAAAGGTTCTGTTCTTGGCGGCGGACATATACACATGAGTCAGTGAATAGCTGGGTATAGGCAAGGTCGATGAGAGCTGCGTGTAGTCTTCTATTCCAGACTCGGCCTGCCTGTTTCAAACCATAGAGGGTTTTTCGTAATTTGAGAACTCTTTTTGTTCCGTCCTCATACTCCGGGATCTGGTGCATGTAGATTTCCTCCTCTAGTGTACCATTTAGGTAAGCCCCAACGACATCCATCTGGTGGATATCAAGGTTCAACTGCATTGCCAGTGCAAGTAGAATTCGGAAGGAATCAGTCCTCATGACTGGTGAGAAAGTTTCATCATAATCCCTTCCGGGTATCTGAGCAAATCCCTGGGCAACCAAGCGTGCCTTGAATTTTATGATCTCCCCATCATGGTTTTTCTTGGTGGCCAGTACCCAACGACAGCCAATGACCTTTCGGTCCAATGGTGGTGTGACGAGCTCAAAGGTTTCCAACTTTAGCAGTTGTGTAACTTCGACGTCCATAGCATTCCTCCAGTCCTCTGCATGAGGTCCTACTAAGGCATCCTTGACCTCAGGCTTGTCATTAGTAAATGCAGCTAGGGCAATTGAGTCACAGTTTCCGCACTGGGCATACTGGACTGTGGATTTGACGGAGCCGCGGTCAGAAAGGATTTTTAGGAGGGGGTCATTTAATGGAGAGCGACGGGTATGATAGGGTCGTGTAGGTTGGCTAGGTTGTTTGGGAGTAGGGGATGAGGTGGTGGATTGAGGAGGTTGATTGATTTCCAAATCCTCGCGAGGGTCTGGCTCCCCCTCTTCCTGTGGCAGCTGATCAGAGGTAGCAGTGTCTACTGGAGTTGTGCTTTTCCCTTTAGGTGCCATTGGGAGTGGGAGATGAGGAAGTCCCTCGGGTTCGGATGTGGATTGAGGAAAAACAACATTGCGGGATTTGGCAATCTCGCCATTGTTTTTGTAATACCAGAATGCACTAGTTTCCTCAGTAATCCCAATGAATTTGTATTTATTGGACCGTGGGTCCAATTTCCCGTTTTTTCCAGATTGATTCAGCACCCAAATATCGCACCCGAAGATGTGGATATTTGCAACATTGGGCTTTTTGCCAAAAAAGGCTTCATATGGGGTTTTTCCATTGAGAGCTCGTGTTGCAGTGCGATTTTTAAGGAAAGTGGCATATGAGACAGCATATGGCCAAAGTGCTTTGGGAAGATGGGAATCAAATAGCATGGCCCGCGAATGGTCTAGGATAGTGCGGTTGAGTCGCTCGGCAATACCATTCTGGGCAGAGGAATGAGGTGCAGTTGTGGTATATGTGGTTCCTTGTTCAGCCAGGAAGGTCTTTAGTGCATCATTGAGGAATTCAGTGCCATTGTCAAAGCGAATGGATTTAATGTTTCGGTCAAAATGAGTGTGAATGCGCGCAGCAAAACGACGGTAATGATCGATAACTTCGGACTTCCGGTGAAGGAGTCCAATGACACTAAAACGGGTTGCAACATCGGTAAAAGAGATGAAGTACTCGTATCCACCCTTTCCTTGTACCTGTGCCGGTCCCCAAACATCAGTAACAATTAAGTCACCAATGTTTTTATATTTGGTTTTTGATTCTTTGGGGAGCGGTTTGGCTGTCTGCTTGCCTTGGATACAGGCTTCACAGGTAAATTGGAGTGGGGAGTTGATGACTTCCATCCCGTCGACAACACCAAGGTCTCTCATTGTCTTCAATGAGGATGGGTTGAGATGTCCGAGTGCCCGGTGCCATTCTTCCCAGGTGCGGCCTTTGGATGCATTGACATCCTCGGCGACAGCTAGGACTGATGGTGCACTAGACAGTACAGACTTCATGTTCAGATGGTAGAGGTGGCCCTTGATTTGGCCGTCGCAAATGGGAGTGAGGTCTGGAGCGTAAAGCACGATTTGACCCTGCCGAAATTGTGCTGAGCCACCAGCCTTGTCAAGGCGGGAGATGGAGAGGAGGTTAGGCTGAGAGGATGGGATGTGTAGACAGTTTTTCAAAGTGATGGTAGTCGAGTTACTTTTAAACGACATTACCGTCTTCACAGATCCGCGGCCGCGAATGGGCACTCGAGCCCCTCCTACTCCGATTACGGATTGGCCAGGGGTTTCTACATAGTCGATGAAAGCCTCGTGCTCAGAGACGATGTGATCATCCGATCCTGAGTCACCTATCCAAGAGACTCCAAAGTCGGTGGTTGAAGAAGAGTTGGCAGCGAAAGAGAAGCGTGGCTCATCGTCTCGGGTGGAGACGTTTGCCGATGCCTTCTTTTTTTCGTCTGCCAAACGCTTTCGGCACTCGTTATACCGGTGTCCACGTTTGTGGCAGTAGTTGCATTCTTCAATAGGTTTATCGGACTTTGGTTGGGGTTTGGATTTGCCTTTCTTGAGAGAGTTAAAGGCGGAAGGGGAATCGGAGTCGCGAGATTGTCGACGGGAGAATTCGGCTTTGATGCGGGCGCGAATGTCGACATTAGCCTCAGTTCTGACTTTCGTGTCGGTTGAGCGCAAGTTTTTGAGTGGGATAGTGGAAACGAAACTGTCCCAGGATGGAGGCAAGGAAATCAGCAAGGTCTTTGTGAATTCAGCTTCTGACATATCATCACCCGCTATGCACAGCCTATTGTAGACATCGCGCATCTTCTGGAGATGAGCGTTTAGGTCATCTTTATCCCCCATACGGATCAGGTAGAGGTCTCGGCGTAGGAAGATGCAAGTATTGTCGTCTGAGACTTCGAATTCTTGCTGGAGTGCATTCCATGCTTCAGCAGGTGTTGTCGCGTGGGAAATGAATGTGTAAACGAATGGCATGACCTGTAACCTAATTAAGGTAAGCACCTTGTTTAATGCCTTCTCCGCCTCTGCTTTCTTTGTCGCATCAGTTGGTAGGGCATATTCCGGTTTGGTATAGTCCCATAGATCAAGACAGATGAGTACACCTTGCATACTCGTTGACCATTGATCGTAGTTCTCTAGTCCGGACAGGATAGGTAGGCGTTTGCCAGCTGATAGTATGTCGTCGGACATTGTAGAGGTGATTGACAAGAGATTAAGTGTGAAAGAGACGATAAACGAGTGTGGTGAGTCTAAGGTTATTTAAGCCTTTAAGGCTGGGCTCATAACCTGTTGTAAAGACTAGTCAGTTAGTGACGTAGCGCTTGCGGCTACACTCGCGCTATAATGAAGGGACCTGAGGTAAGACCAAAAGATAATCTTTATTAAGCCTAGCTAATTGTGTATTTATACTACATCGGGGCTATGCTATAGATCGACAGACGCACGGTCACATCGGGGAGGCGGTGTCGGAGTAGTGGGATGTCGGTCAACAGCACAGTGTCAGATGTGGGATCCTGACTATGACTTGTATTCCAACATTCCATATGACTCGTCTGGTCACGTCGCAAGAGAAAATAGAATAGGATACACAATATCACAAGCAACACAATATAAAAACAATAGAAAGTGGCCGCGGAAAACCTAACCTGCATCTCCAGCCTAAACCACTCGACACAACTGCGCTCCCTTTATGTCAACCAACTTGCATAGACTACAGCTATCCAACGCAACAAACCGCATCCAATTTGATGGAGAATTGAGTGAGATAGCGTTGAGGTGGGGAATATCCGGCACATTTTCCTAACTTTCCAACCACATGTCACCATGGTCCCAAAATTGGCACATCCTCCCGACCAGTCATATCATAAACAATGGATATTTATCCCTATTTTTATGAAGCCTGAGGGATGCCAGGGACCATCTGTGCACCCCATTTCCCATGTGTGAGCAATGAACATGTGACATGCATCACGATAGACAACTGAAATCTGCATATCTCTGTCAATATCTCACCGATTCTCCTCGCGTAACGTGCGTTGGAATCGCCTCGATATTCTCTACCATTCATACTATAACCTCATCACCTAATTCCTAGCCAACCTTCCACTGTAGGATTTTCTAACATTTTATCCTGCATGTGAGACCCGATATATCACCTGTTCTGGGGTGTCTGTGACCACCACCCCTACAATGCCCGGATTCTATTTCGCCATGAGAGTCCTTTGGTTCGTCTAAACAGATGCAAGATGGAGTAACAGTTAAAACAGAAACAACATGATACTTACTGCTTTGGCTGGAGTAGTGTCACTACATCAGCGAGCTCTCCACAAGTCACGTCTAGGGAATAGTCGATCGCAGGCTCATCGAGGCTGACACTCCAATCATTGCTTCCAGTAAGGTCAACTTCATTTCTAACATCATCTACCAGTGAAGAAATGGCTGGGGAGACACCTAAGATGACGATTATGACCTTACACACGTTATCCACAGGCCATGTCACCTTCGAGAATTGAGGACTGCACATCTTGGAACCTCTTCCAAGCTGTCTTGCACATGATGAGCCCGGATTTGGTTGTATTCAGTGTACCAGTCACGAAATTTGTGTTAACAAGCCTAGTTTTCCACTTTGGCATCGTGGGCACAGTTGGCATTGGCCACGATGATGACAACACCTGAGAAGAGACACGTCATGAAATGGTTTAGATGCCAGCACTATTTGTCTATTAGTATAATTAGTATAATTGACACACACACACACAGTATACAGTGTGCTGGGATTCTGGGAGCATTCAGAGCACGCAATTTTCATATAGAAAATGTATGAAGCACCTTATATATACAAGGGATTCGGAGAGCATTCAGAGCACAGGTGATTCCATATTGAGAGTGTATGAAGTATCTATATATGGCTAGGATTCTGAGAGCACACAGAGCATGCTCGGAAAAGGTGGTTTGGTATCTAAGGAGGTATCTAGGGCTCCGGGTGGATCGGATTATCCCAGATGATCCGGAATTTTCAATCCCGGATGCCGGATTAGGATTGGGGGTCAGGATGTATTCTTGATCCGGGATTGGCATCCGGGATGATCCCAGATGATCCAGGATGGAGTCCCATTGCTAGCATGCAACTAACGGCCCCCCTCCGAAATTATTGTATTGTAGCAAAGTCATCCGAGATATTTTAACTCCTGACTCATTGTCTGTGCACATTGCTGGCTGCTGTCCAGAGGGGTGTCAAGACTGTTTCCCACGGTCTAGACACACTTTACATAGTTGGATAGCCCTATTGAATAGCTTCCAGAATATACAATTTGAGAGTGAATTGACCAATAAATTATCGAGAAAAATGCAAAATACTTTTTTGGACGCGAGTCTGCAAATACTTGTGGCTGTCCAAACTCACTGTCTGTGCACAATGCTGGCCACTGTCCAGAGGGGTGTCAGGGCTGTTTCCCATGGTGTCAACACACTTTACACCAATGGATAGCCCATTTGAATAGCTTCCAGAATATACAATTTGAGACTAAATTGACCAGTAAATTATCGAGAAAAATGCAAAATACTTTTTTGGACACGAGTCTTTTGGGGTAACTCAATGTCTGTACTCATGCTGACCACTGTGTAAAGGGGTGTCAGGACTGTTTCCCACAGTGTCAACACACTTTACATTGATGAATAGCCCATTTGAATAGCTTCCAAATTTATTGTATGATCGGAATTCAGGTAAATACATGTTAAAATACAAAGAAATCTTATGATGTTATTATCCAGGATCATCCAGGATCATCCAGGATTTTCATCCGGCGGATCCGGATTGGCCATTGGGAGGTTGTCCCAATCTGGGATTTCTGATCCTAATCCGATCCTATCCAATCCACCCGGACCCCTAGAGGTATCGGAACCCCCCCTGACTACGATACCTAGTTACATTGATCCCGTGATGAGTAATAGGTGTTTTTTGGATGGAAAATCAAGTTGATAGTTTGCCTCCGCTCTTGCATGGCTGTGCATTCATGCACTTTGCCATCTGACTTGCCCACCACTCTCCTCACAACTGCCTTTCGATGTTTGGTTTTGGATTTATGGATATGACATTGTGTCTTTGCTCTTTGCATTACCACCTTTCAGAATACTCTTCCCCTACTGTCTTCAGTACATTCTTCACAACCATATTTTCCATGCAGAAGTCATACTTACGGTGGGGGAGTGAATTATATTGTCATTGTCATAACGGGAAAAGAGGACCTTAGGTTACGGAGGACCCTCATCAGCAAAAGTCCGTTATGCTCCGGAGCATCAAGAGTGGCTGGAGCATGTGGGAGACAAAACAGCAGATTGGGCACTCCTGGAGCCAATAGTGTTCTCCTGGGAGGGGTTCAGGAGCAGCTGGGAGTGGTGAGGAGTATGTAATGTGCCAGGAGCAGTGGGAGGAAAATTTTGGTCTCTAAAAAGTTGAAAAAAAAAATTTCGGGAAAAATCAAAAAAAAAAATCAGGAACTATAGTGCCTTTAAAGTGCTTTCAGGACATATATCTCAGTTTAATCCCATTTCACGTGACTAATCAGGTGGATCCGCGCGCGCCTCAGAGGAGGCCATCTTGTTCTGCACTGTCGCAGTGTGGATGGAACAAGACGGACGAAACCCTCCTCCGGGCCCAAACTTGGTCTCAGACCAGCTGCGGGAAGAGACAAGTTGCATCCGGGAGCGAGATAAATAGCGCACCTTATCCACTCCCCACCTGCCTGCGCAATCGTACTACAACGTCTAACTGGTAAGTTAACGGTAGTGCGATGAGGCTTCTAACCGTGTGTGCTGGCCCCGCTCCTCAGGCCTGCACACGGTTATCCCTGCTCTTGCTATCCACTAAACGCGCGCTTACTCTTACTTTCATAGTTCTTAACTGAATCTCCACGCTTCCCACCTCCTTCCCCATCGCCTCCGTTGCGTTACATCATTTTTTCACTTGCTACCCTCTCCTGCATTTACTATTAATGTATTTAATTGACGTACGGCTCGCATCGCTGGCGCACAATCATACACACAATCATACACATTGCAGGTCCATACGGACCGTGTCCACTAACTCATGGACCGCTCACGGAACCGAACTGATTAGATTATTTGCAAAATTGAGGAAGAAATGATGGAGAAAAATGGAAAATACTTTCGGAGACCCAAGAAATAATGAGAACTGAATTGATGGGAAAGTCTGAAAATTGAATAGGAAAGTGAGGGGAAGCCTTGTAAGCATTGTTATTTTCTGCTGTTCTGATTTTTGCTGATTGTTCTTGGTCTCACTCCCAGCTGCTCCTGGACCCTCCCAGGAGCTTTCAGGAGCTTCTAGGAGTATTGAGGAGCAGCTGGGAATGAGACCAAGAAGAATTGGGAAAAATCAGAACAGCAGAAAATAACAATGCTACAAGGCTTCCCCTCACTTTCCTATTCAATTTTCAGACTTTCCCATCAATTCAGTTCTTGGGTCTCCAAAAGTATTTTCCATTAGCTGCTCCTGGACCCTCCCAGGAGCTTCCAGGAGTATCCAGGAGTATCCAGTAGCAGCTGGGAGTGAGACCAAGAACAATCAGGAAAAATTAGAACAGCAGAAAATAATAATGCTACAAGGCTTCCCCTCACTTTCCTATTCAATTCTCAGACTTTCCCATCAATTCAGTTCTCATTATTTCTTGGGTCTCCGAAAGTATTTTCCATTTTTCTCCATCATTTCTTCCTCAATTTTGCAAATAATTATATATCCTGAAAGCACTTCAAAGGCACTACAGTTCCTGAATTTTTTTGATTTTTTCCCTAATTATTTTTTTCAACTTTTTAGAAGTCCCTATTTTTCAAATTTTCCTCATTTCCCTCTATATCCCCCCTCATTCCCCACCCTTCATTCCCCCCCTCATTCCCCCCCCCCTCATTCTCCCCCCCTCATTCTCCCCCTCATTCTCCCCCTCATTCTCCCCTCATTCTCCCCCTCATTCTCCCCTCATTCTCCCCCTCATTTCCCCTCATTTCCCCCCCTCATTCTCCCCCATTTCCCCCTCCCCCATATTCTGCCAGCCGGAAAGTGATTAAGTTGCCAGATTAATCATATATCAGGCCATAAATTTTGATTGTGTATTGGTGAGTCTCAGTGTCCTTGATATATAGTATAGTGTTTGATCTAAATGTTAAGCAGTGTCTTGTTGTGTTAGTCTTGTGGTAGGAGGTATTCATGGGGGATCTTCCCTCTTTTTTTCCTTTTCATTTTCAAATGCTCCAGGAGCTCCCAGAAGCTTCTCACCCCTATACACTTTGAAGCATTTAAATTGTATTTACTGGATATGTTTGTGCACAAAGCAATGCTCCAGGCCCTCCTGGGAGTGCCCTGGAGTACCTAGCCAACTCCGGAGGAAATGGGCTGTTCCTGGACCAGCCAATCTCCTCCTGATTCTTCCAGTGCTCTCGATACTCTGGAGCACTCAGGAGCATAACAATTTTTTGCTGATGCTGTGCACAGCGTGGGGCCTAAATTTGCAGGACCCGCTATGGAGTAGCGGGAATAGTTTGCCTCCACTCTTGCGTGGTTGTGCCTTCATACTGTTGGAAAACAGCGCGCTAGCGCGGCCGTGCGAGTTTTCGTACAGCCACATTCCCACGGCCGAGCGAGGAACTCGCCCGGCCAGCCACATTTATTTATTCATTCTTTTGTATTCATTTCGGACTATCCCGCTCCCAAACTACATGGGAATTACCGCTCTTTGAATCCTTTTTCCCTCAGTTCTCTTTCGCATTATTTGCTTGAGACTGAGGTTAGCAACAATCATTCCTTTATTTCAACCTATACTTATATACTGTATATTACCTCTAGTTGCCCCGCTTCGCTAGCAATCTCATATTACTTTACATACACTCTGCCGTCTGACTTCTTCGAAACTCTCTCACAACGACGCACCATGCCAGAATCGCACATATCCACAAGGTGTCTGATACCATTGAGGGATCCATTTGATGATCCTTGGCTGGATGCACTATCAAACGGTGCGTGGAAATCGTGCATGATTGCCGACTCTGTTGCAATTCACTAATAGTTCAGGGGAGCAATGGCCGATATACGAATTCGACGAATCACCCTGTATAATGAGTTTCGGAACAGCCATGCGATTCCATTCTTTATTTCACTCTACATTCTCAAAGCTATGGTACAAGAATAGTCGCGCGGAGCCATGTTACAGGAAGTTCAGGTGGGGGGCAGCAGTCTTATACAGCAAGTAAATCGCAGAACGCGTTAATTTGAAAGGGTCTGTTTGCATAAAATCCGGCAACACAATTAGCTTGAAAGCGGCTCTTGTCGACGGTTTTTTTTGGTTGTGCTCGTGTTGCTGGGTTTGAGATCGAGTGGGTACACAATGGCTTTGTCGTGTTGGAAGTAAGTGGGCGAGATCCCAAATATTATTTGGCTCGAATATGTTCATGGCAAAAGTATCCTGTGAAGGGAATCAGGCTGGTAGTAGAGGAGTCCTTGATTCCTTCAAAAGTCCATCCATATGATTCAGTCAAAGGAACAGTCCAATGCTGTGGACGATCGCGAATAGAGTTGGGAGGAGCTTAGAGAAGATTTAGGGGGCGCAACGAGCATGCAAGACATTGGAACACCCCCACCAACTTTGCATTTCGATCAAGTTAGAAAGTTTTGGTTGACATCAAATAGAAGGACTGGGTGAACAACCTCTCCGATTCAACAAACATTCGAGGTATTCATGGAGTCAAGAAAATTATTCCGTAGAAGATGGATGCAGCTCACACCTATCGCACCCACCACAATCTATCGAATATGTAGTTTTTTCTTAAGTTTTCGTGAGCAGACATTGGAACTCCGTTGAGAGGCACATTTAAATGCGTATGTGACATTGCCAAGGCGTACGGCGGATGCTAAAGTAGTGGAAAGGAAAGGCACAGGGACCCAATGCGTGCAGCAGATGCAAGAGAGAGGAGAGAAGGTGGCAAGAGGCCGAAGCGTACAGCGGACGCAAGAAAAAAGGAATACTGCAAGTCAACGTACCGAATATGGCCTAGGAATTGAAAGACTATTAGACCTGCAAAACTGACCATACACAGATGATCAGTATGTGAAGAGCCTTCGGCCGGTATGGCGTACAAGAGGATATATGTACAGATTTCCTGAAGCATGCAGCGGACGCGAGGGGGAGAAGGACTAAATCCCAACTTCGTGGTGATCACGAGCACTTGCCCAAGGACTATCCCACTAGTGTGTGGCTGCGCCCAAAAAATAGTATCGAAAAATAATAAGGAAAGGCAGGCATAGAGTTTTGGTAGCCAAAGCGGGGATATCCACAGTGAAATAGGCCATTTAGGCTTCATCTGAAGCGCAAAAAAAATGCTGGACGATATCGCTCAACTTCGAAGACAGTCAGCGGATGTTCAGAGTCGTGATTATTGTTACAGTGCTTCGCTTACATTACTGGACACCTCAAAGTCGTCAAATCTCTTTTCGACACTGATGGAAACTGCCACTTCAAATTGCGTGACGTTCGACAACTCTTGAAAGAAGCGCAGGATGAGATTGAAGTCCTGAGCCGAGATAATAATAATAGCACGTCAAAACGAAAATGTTACACATTAATAACCTGCATCGATAACTTCCTCGAAGAAACTGAGGTGTTGAAGATGGTTCGAGATAGGTTGAAAACTGCAACTAGGGGGCTCGTGGAGCAGAAGGAATGCACCAATCAGCTCGAGATTCTACTGGAGTTGGCCATTGAATCTCTGGAACTGAAATCCCAATTCGTGCTCCGCTATCCCAGGCGCAGACTTTTCCCTGGCCAAATCAGCCAATGATGACCTAGTAGCCTTGCGGACGCGGGTTGGTACTCTGGAGCACCAACTGGACGATACTGAGGGCATGTGAGTGCCGCTGTGCAATGATGAGCATGTCATGGTACTATGCTAAGCTAGCTCTCTGTTAGGGCAGACGACTTGAAGATCAGGCTCGAAAATAAAGAGAAATAAGAATTGGAAAAGGTGCTCGCTCGGGCGTCAGAACTCCAGCAGCAGTACGCTTGAGTCTCCCGAGTTCCCGTTTTGTCCTTCACCCTTTCAGTTTGACTGCGACGAAGAGCCAACTTCAAAGCCACTCGCAATCATGCGACGAAGTCAGCGTCCAACTCGATGCCTCGCGCGAATCCGAGTCAAGTCTGAAGCACAAGATTCAGTTGTTAACTGAATATGAGGCCGAGGTCATGCAGCTTCGAATCACCAAGGCTGAAAATGCTTGCATTCCTTCTCTTCGAGTTCGAATCGAAGAGCTTCTTGGTTCCAAGACATCGTTCAAGACTGAATTAGAGCTATTTACACAGATCTTGGTCGTCTTCGGGGAGTCGAACTGCAATTTGCTCCAGCAAATGGACAGATAGCCAACCTCGATGACCTGGTGAAGGCGCTCCAGACTAGTTTATTATTGGGACAGGAGAAGGCGAAACAGTGCACTACGTTGAAGGAAAGTGAAGCCGAAAAGTTAGTGGCTCAGGTTGAGAGCACCACCATTGCAAATCAGGAGAGGTCCGCGATCTTTTCGTACAATCTTGCATCCCTCTACCGTATGACAAGAATTCAGGTTCCTGTCAAAATCCGCATCGATCCCGAGGGTGATACTCAATGGAGCATTGCAGTTATTGGAACAAGAGATCCAGCAGCAAGCGGCTGAACTGGCATGCAAAGAAAAAGAGTATGTTGTTCGTAACTCGATTTGTCTCCGATATCGTTCAACTAAACAGGTGTACCAAAACACCATCTTGCAGTCGAAGACGGAAGTCGACCGCAAAGAAGAGATCATAGCAAGTTTCAGTCATGAGATTGACAAAGTGAGGCTTGCCTCTCGTCTATCCTTTCTCATCGTAGGCGGCCAAAGCAATGTTAAAGGTCGAAAGCGAACTAGCCTCTGTCCAATCCAAACCAGCTGATGCTGAGAAATTGTCGGCTGTCACTGCTGCAAAGTTGGATTCCGCTGATTTGACGATCAGCGATCTACGAGAGCAACATACTGGTCTCAAGGCTCAGAATGCTTCACTGGCATCAGAACTGACGTCCGAAACAAACTCGGCTCTTCGCTCAATAGCCGTTGCAAAAGATGAGATTAAAGAGAAGCTGGTGGAACGCAACTCAGCGCACCGATATCGCTCGATTGACAAGTCAGCTAGAAGAGTCACACAGTAATATGGAAGAATACCAAGCGACGGCGCATTTGATTCCAGATCTTCAGAGATGCATATCAGATTCTCAGCACCAACTCGACACATTTGCGTCCCGATATCGGGCTGGAAAGGAATTGGTTGATGTTTTGTTGACACTTTGGTTCCAGTGACTGATGTCCATTAGTACAAAAGCGAAGCAGAGCGTGCTGTTGTGAAGGACGTGATGGAGACCTGTCAGCGTTCCCTGAAGCAACAGCTAGTCGCCAAATGGAACGACATTTGCCGTGTGAGTTTCCTTGGCCTTGGGCCTATGCTAACAGGTTAATATCATGCATTGTACAGTATGGCAGCTGCCGGACAGGATGATTTGAAATACCCTCCCCAAAAATCTACGTTATATACACTCATGTGAATATCCCAAGGAGGGTCCGCCATGATGGCATGAAAATTTCCGAGGACGGATGCATCGAATTTCCGCAAATCACAGTTAATCCACTGGGGAGGAAGCTTTGAGGGACTTAGCGAGTGTAAGGAAGGCCCGTTCGCTCACTGAAGACTGAGATAGTCGTTCCCAATGTCCAACATCCTTTTTCTGGGTGGCTTGACGACTTGAGCTTGGGCCTTGGCGTCTGCTGCTTCGTCATAGTCGACTTCCAAGTGAAGGCAACGACACGGAGCCCTTTTCCGCCTGCGCCAAGACCCGATGGCAAAGCCGCGTTCGATGTTCGGGCGATGGCAGGAAGCGTGTGAATTGAAGGTGACAGTTCCGAGTAACAAGTATTCAAATATGAACAGTGACCCAGCGAGGGACGAATAAGGTGTTTAAAGTGAACCTTTTGCCAACAAAATTAAGGTGTTTGTGACGCGATCCATAGCCATTGTAGGCTGGCCTTTCGCAGTAAGGGCTCCTCGACGACGACGATGCTTCCCCATAATCCAAACGAGCCTTTATATTTGGCATGTACTCGCAGGTTGGTTCGAATGCGTCGGAGGTTGGCATGGCTGAAAAGCGCAATTTGTGACGAATACTGTTGTGTTTGTAGAACACCCAAAACATACACGCTCAGCAAGCGATTTCCCCTAAATTAGAGAGCAAAAAGAATCCTATCGATTAAAAAAATGGGTTCGAGATAAACATGATAACTACTCACCACCCAAATTTCATCCTGTTCCACCCAGCCATTAAAAGTCGGGGGACAGTGCTAATCCTACATTGAACATCGTGACAAATGCAACCTAACTAAAAAAAAAAAAGGGGGGGGGGGGTTCGAGACACATGTGATGGCTAATTTTACTCATTTCTTCCCATGGGGGGACAGTGTCAAACCTACATTGGGCACTGTGATGAGCACACGACCCGATTTAAAAAGGCCCGAGATAGGCGCGATAGCTTACTTACTGCCGAATTTCATCCCATTTCACTCAGTTGTGTTGAGAAAAGTGGGGGGACGGCGCTGAGCACCATGATGAACACACACCTAATTAGATAACCAAAAAAGGGTTTTCGATATATGTGAGAACCCATTCCACCCCGTCGTTGGACATACTAATGGAGGCTGGTAACCTGCCTAGGGGGACATGTCAAACCTATATTTATAAAAAATGAGAGCCATGGTTATCGGTTAGAGAGATGTCTGAAGGGTTAAAGTACGAACCTTTCCCAAAAAACCGCAACCATTCAACCCATCCGGTTGCGAAGATATGGAGTGTTTTTGGTTAGGCTTGGTTCCAGGCAGCGCGCTCGCGACACATCCTTGTCATGAATATTCCCCAGACACTACCATTGAGGTGAAACGGGGACTATTAGAATAAGGACTATGTCGTGTAAGTCTCAGACTCTGATAAGATACATGAGTTAAAATATATAAAGCGGGAGGTGCTTATGATTCCCAAAACCGATAGACTAGGTTCCACGAACTGCAGCACCTGGCCCTTGGGTTTTATCGAGAATAGGGGGAAGGGGGTTGGTCGCTCGATGGAGAGGTGCCATTAGAGGCACTAGGGGGGTCCGGGAAGTCCCAAGGGCGTGGAACCAGTGCTATATGCAACACCCATGTTGCAGCGCAGACGACCCCCTTGCGATCCTAAGATGGGGAGGGGGTGTAATGAAATGGCTGTCAGGCGTCAAAAATATACCGCAAAACGGCACGCTTTGGGCTGAGTGAAACCCCATTCTGAGTCGTGAAGAACTTGATGAACGGTAAAATCTCTTGGACACCTATGGCGAAAGCGAGACGCGAGGATGTAGATGATGACGTTTGCAATAGATTCGGCGCTTGTGAAAAGGAAAGTTGGTCAGTTACTCTGGAACGTTAACATCACGCCGGCGCCCATTAAACGCAACTGATAAATATTGAATCGCAGGTTCTGGTAGCACCAGTTTATATCCCCAGCTGGATTGGGACCCGAAGTCACGCAGAAAAAAATAATCTGCAAAAGATCGATGTACCAATCTGTCCAAACGAAGTTTGATGAGCGAGGTGATAACTATCGCGGAACTTTTGGGTGAGGGAAGTCACAAGTGAATACCGACAACCTGTCAGTTGGAGGATAGATTCCTTTATGATTGGGCAATAATCCTTGGAAGGCCACATCTCCCGGAGACTCCGACGGTCCACCCAAGCCCATCGCCAGGAGTTGAGCCGATACGTCATTCATACCTCCCAATATCGTTTGAGGGGATGGTATAGCTCCCATCAGCGTCACGTCAAGGCCCACATTGTTGAATAGTATAGATTGTGGAGCAATTATATGGAGTTCTACATATTTTTTCACGGAAGCGCGGAGTCCGAAACCGGGAATTGCTATCCAAGACAATGGGACAATGGCGATGCTGCCACGCGAGAGTGGATTGACGATACGATTGAGCGAAGATAGTATAGAACCTGAGCTCGGTGGAGGGGATGACGAATTGATGGCCGTCCTGTCATCTGAGGGTTTCCACAATGAGAATATCTTATCATTCGCATCTTCATCATTGTACTCAAGGCAAACGGAATGCACAGTTGTCGAGGCAATCGCTGCAGGCTGATGATTAGGTGGTTTAGAAACAAGATTGATCGAAGTGGAGAAAGGAGTCGTAGTGGCCTCAGTTGTTTTTGTAGGCTTAGGAGTGCTACGGTGATGAACGGTGGTGGAAGTGATTTCAGACTAGCAATAACAGTGTTGGCGGCTGTCTTGTCGAGTAATTCTCTGTTTAGCGCCGCCCAAGCCTTCGACAAATTTGACTGCTTGGGTTTTGGACGGTATAAATAGTGCCATACTTTTCCATTTCTGGAAGAATCCTCGGACGAGGACGAATGGATCGGGAGTTTGGAGCCTCTTTGATCGAAAGAGCAGTGGTGTGGACTTCGGGCCGGGAGGGACGGGTGCAGCCTCTACATGACATGAGCTTATTAAAAAGAAGCCGGAGAGGATCCGTGGCGGTCTGCGAGACGAGGAAGAGGTATGTTGACATTCGGAGAGAGATCGACTGAAAATGCAAGGAAAATATGAGCAATTCAGGTTGGACCACACGAGTGAATATAAAGATTGAAATCCCAGAGGAACCTTCGGCCTCCCGTTTCCTCTCAATCATCACCCTCTGGCATTGCAGGCATGAGAACCCGATGTTAGCTACGGACTCTTTGTCGTTTTGAATGGGCAGCATGGCATAATTCTGACTTTATATTCTTGACAGCGCTGTGCAGCCGTGATGGTTCGATGCATTTGAGCGGCATGTCAGTGACTGAGCATGCTGTTAGAAACGTCCGCACCTGATGGGGAACTCATCAGGTTTGCTGGGGGCATTCGCTGGAATAGTGCTATCGTGCATTAACGTTGACCATTCAAGTATTAGGAGGGACAACTGCATATGATTCGGGACTCGAGGGAAGGAGTGACAGGCTCTGGGGTGGCAGCATTTGGTGGGGACGGTCATATTCCATTGCTGCTGGGACGCACTTAAATGGTTCTGATGGACGTCAGATTGGCGTCAAGCTGCCAAACTCCGGTCTGAAGTCAAAGCCAAGTGAGAGGCCGCTGATGTGAAGCAAGTGGGCAAGATAAAATGGTTCTGAGGCGACGCCAGATGAGTGAATGAAGTGGCTAACACAGCATCGTAACTTAGGTTGACATACATGTGCAGAGAGGCAGAATATGGATGAATACACTGAGGAGCTGTCAGAATCATCGCGCCGAAAACCCAGCGAACGAGGAGCACCGAAATCGGAATGAGTGAGCGAGAAAGGCAAGGGGACCCGTGTGCAGTCAGAATCGTTGTGGCAATGAACGAATCACGAAACGCATGTGTGCATAAGCATGCACAACCCCCACGCAACTTGAGTTGAAAGGGAAGTAGACGGTATGGCAAGACCATGGCAGTTGCAAGAGTCGTTGAGAGGAAAGCGGACACGCTTTGGAATGAACCAGTGATAAAGCCAGGCGTAAAAGCGTGGGAGAAAGCGCGAGAATCTGGGGCGGACCAATGGGATCGCTTCGATCACAACTACTCTGCTCGAGTGAACTCGGTACACCAGCAGCCTCTAAGTTGCTATTTCTAGTTTGCAATCCCAAAGTCCCCACACCCACACTGTCAATGAGTCAGTCCCAGAGATTCCTTCGAGCAAGCAGAGGAGAGGGCGGCTCCTATGCTCCACCGGTCCTCGATCCCCGATAGCAGGTTGAGGCCGCTCGTGAGTATCTTTTGGATAAGTCCTTTGTGCATCATACACCGGGGGAACGCAAAGTGGCAGGACAGCGAGTCAATGTGGCTAAAATGGAAATGGGTGTGCAGGGGACAAAACCCAAGGCCAGTGAGGCACATGTCGCTCACATCGTCAGTAAGTCACTATCGGAGGACATCGATTGCCAGCCAGAATCGGGAAAGGCAAAGGTCGGTTTTTTCCGTGCCTCATGTCTGTATCTCCTTATGTTTAATTCAGCTCGAGTGGGCAAAGAAGGCAGCGGCATTGATCGAGCGGTTTGGAGGTTTTTCCTCCATCTAGATCATCGTCTGAACAGTCCATTGAATGCGTTCACAGCATCGGATACACCGCACAAGCAGTTCGACAGCCTCGACCTGTGGTTAGTGCCAGCTCTAGTACGTTTCTTTGCCACTTTTTTGCCCTTATTTCTTGGATTGACTTGTTGTTATCTAGGATGATGAGGACGTAATATGCTAAACGAATTTGGGATTCGACCAATTGCCAATTTCAAAGAGGCTAAGACCGAAGATGGTCAGGTCATCCACCCTCCTGACCCACGTCTTATTGCCCTGCATGCAACCTGTGCATGGGTTCTTCATTCATCTGGTGCCATAGACCATGTGTGGGGGCTTCTCTTTCGAGAACCTGAATTGATTTCGCTCATGACTGAGCCAAATTGCAGTCGAGCTGTCTGAAGCTCTGGAGATGTTGCGGTACATTCGGCACATTCAGCACATTTCCTTGGTGGCCTAATGATTTTCACTTATTTCTCATTCCGCCTAACATTATTCTCTCCCTTTACTTCAATGTTGTGTGTGTTTCCATGCCTCTTTACTTCCATGCCAAATAGAAACAAACCAACGGAAGTTGTATCGGCATACCGACGGTGACTTAAGTAATAGCTGTGCCTACCGTTGGAATGAGAAACTTATCCAAAGTTGAAAGGATTGGGAAGGGGAACCTTTTACGTTTTACAGACCAAATGCGAGTCGCTCTCGATTTGCCGAGGTCTATCCGAAACTACTAATCACGGACAGCAAAGTGTAGCGGGAACGGCTGAGGAAGTAGAAATTAAGTATACATTGAGTACATAATGCAGAAGGAGAGTGAGCTGCACGCGTTGCGCCGTAGTGACGATGTTTTTAGCTATACTCGATCTAGGGGGTAGTCATTGGAACCAAAGTACCAACGAAACACCAACCAATTCCTTGCCAGCCCGATATCGGGACGCAAATGTGTCGAGTTGGTACTGAGAATCTGATATGCATCTCTGAAGATCTGGGACCAAACGCACCGTCTCTCGGTATTCACAGAGGGAATTAGTGATGCGTAAAAGATCATCTTAACCATTGTATAATACACTCATTTTTAACATGATTAAAACTGTGTTTTACAATGTGGTCCATTGCATTTTACCAGGATTCCTTTACCACGTTAAAGGAGGTAGATGACCTGTTTTTTAATGATTCTCCACCACGATAACGATTGTAAACGGTCAATTTACAAGGGTGCATTTTGTAATTTACCGGTCGGATTTCATCATTTACAATATTGTTAATTTGGTGAAAAACGTGGTTATTTATCGTCATTTACAACTACATTTATGGTGGAGACTCTAGGTTACGTTGCGATGAATAGCAGTCATTGCAAGTGAGGAAATGAACCGAGTTGAGGTGAACAAAAGACACAAAGGTCAATTCGAGGAGTGACGAAGAAGAGCCGATCCGGAAAGCATAACGCAGGATTGAAGCCTTGGGCTCATGAGAAAAGTACGGAGTTGAGTGCGAGCAAGAGATGGGCAGCATAAAAGTCAAGCATTGATTCGATTTTGATGAGGTTGATTTGACAGAGCATAACCTAATGAAAGTGGAGGAAGTCTCGGGCTGTGAATAAGACGGTAGAAGATACCATAAGTGAACTTCAACCCTTGCGCACAGCTTCGCGAGGCAGGTTAATCGATTCAGACTTTCTTCTGTTGTGGGGCCATCATAGTGACGACCATGGGGGTTCTTTTTTGGCGGTACTAGTAGAGGTGGTTGTCATCGGGCCTTGGTCATTATCATCGCTTTCGAATTCCAGTCGCGTTTTTTGGTTACTAGCACAGGGGGAAATTAGCAAGGCAGCAGAGGGAGAAGAGGTAGTTGGGAGATAAACTAATGAGCGCACATGGGGCCAAACTATGCCCTAAGCAGATGCACGAGCTTTTCTACCACAGGTGTGACCCTTGGGTAACATAGATTCCTGTTTGCTGTGAGAGGCTTGACGATTTTCTAAAATAAATAAATAAATGCTATTTCTCATTCACCAATGAGTTAAAGACGCGTAAAGACGCGTTGAAACACGTCCAGATGGAAGCCATTCATGGCATCGCTGTCAGTGAGGCAGCATGCCCAGTGTCCATATTCATAAGTACTTGTCACTTCTGAGAAGAGTAGCTAGTTGCATAGCGAAAGGATAGTCAAATTGGGAGGAAATGAGCAGGTTGCAGAACATGTATGGTATGGTGGAGAGGATAAGGCACTGAGTGGAATGGAAACTGCCGAGAACAACTTAGTCTGATTTCAGTCTAAGCGCCACAGTCTCTGCTTACATCTTTAAGTGCCAGCTTCCATACTTGGGGCTCCTCGCGACAAGAAACATTCCTGACAATTCCACCCATCGCAAAGTCGCGATCTAGTTTACTAATGTCTACAACAAGCCGTACCAACATATAATCGAGCTCTTGGTTATGCCTCGCTAGGGAAATCACGCATTGTCGGGGGAGATGACAAAGTTTCCACAATGTGGGCCCAAAAACGACGAATTAAATTTAGAAACTTATCCTTCGTCTGGGTAGGAGTGTTTGAATTTCATGGCTCTCACTATTGAGCTGAAGCAGCTGTGGACTCAAATCCCCGAGCACGTCACAAAACGTCGCTTGTGAGAACATGCGTCACCTCGTTGACCTTGTCTCAGATAGCGGTGCTTACATGGATGCTGCCTTGGCACCGACCTCTTTTACTACAGTCAAATTATCGCTCTCGCTTCGGTCTCTTCAGTATGTGGCCGATTTCCCTATGGTACGTACGCATTCCCGTCGTTGGGCCATCATCGATCGCAGTTACGAGCTCGCAAGGTCAATCGACGACGATGACTAACCGAACTCCGGCCGTCCATACCTCTGACCTTTGTACAATACATCGCAGCTCGAATACCATGAATTGAGTGGTAATTTACGCAGGGAAGAGTCTGGTATTTAGCATCGTGAAACGTATATTGTAATTTACAATGAAAAAAATATCACGAAAACAGTGGTAAATGGTCAAAAACCAGACCAAAAATGGTTTTTTACGGCCATTTACTTCCCACAGTGTATTCTTCCATCTTGCTCTGTGACTCTTCTAGTTGACTTGTCAATCGAGCGATATTGGTGTGGCACTGGCTGATGGCTGGGTTGCGTTCCGCTAGCTTCTCTCGAATCTCGTCTTTTGCAATGACTATCGAGCGAATAATCGAGTTTGTTTCAGACTCCCTTGCGTTAAGGAACGTCAGGTCTGATGCTAGGGAAGCATTATGAGCCTTGAGATCAGAATGCTGCACTCGTAGATCGCTGATTGTCAAATCAGCGTAATCCAACTTTGCAGCAGTGAGCCTGCACAAAGTTCTCCGACAGAGCTTGAATATTCTCAGGGTTGCGTGCATTCAGAGCCTCGAGCTGATTGGTGCGTTCCTTCTGTTCCACGAGTTCTCCAGTTGCAGTTTCCAACGTATCTCGAACCACCTTCAACACCTCAGTTTCTTTGAGGAAGTTATCGATGCAGTTTATTAATGTGTAACATTTGGGTTTTGACGTATTATTATTGTTATCTTGGCTCAGGATTTCAATCTCATCCTGCGCTTCTTTCAAGAGTTGTCGAACGTCACGCAATTTGAAGCGGTAATTTCCATCGGTGTCGAAAAGAGATTTGACGACTTTGAGGTGTCCAGTAATTAGGCCTGATCGTAAGAGAAGCACTGTAATAATACTCACAAGTCTGAGCATCAGATGACTGTCTTCGAAGTTGAGCGATATCGTCCAGCATCTGGGGTAGGTCGACACCCCCAGAGCCTGGCACAGCCGTTCTGAGACTGTCCAGTTCTTGACACATTTCCTTTAACGTAAAGGTATTAGATACGGACAGAGTGCATGGCAAGGTAGCGATCCTCTTGAGACCCGCATCGGGACTCTAATTCTCGGATGGTGGCAGCCTAAGGGATAGCAAGCAACAGGTCAACCATTCTAGAGCACCGGCTCTCAATGGCATGTACCATTCTCTGGTTCTCAGCCACCCATGACTCAGCAGATCGCAACGCATCAACAGTAAATAGTTCTTTTCTCATACATGCCATCTCTTCGTTCTCTGGCTCGCTCTTCTCTGAAGCTATAAAGTAGAAAGCCGCACCACTTGTTAGTATCTCGTCATTCCTATATTCTGGCCCGTGTATTATGACAAGTTGGATCCCAGCATCTGCAGTCCTATCAGAGGGTTCTAGCAGAGACCGTGCCGCCGTATTTTCTGTATTGGGAAAACACTGTTCTTGTACCTATTAACCTAGTGCATGGATGGCACCGAGCTAGGTCTTCCTATCGGGGGTGTGTTCTCCTGTATGTGGAACCTCCTTATCTCATTCCAGTTTGCGAGCTTCCTTCTCGCGTCCCTCCTTCATGTTACACATGTGGCCAAGTGTAATAGTCGAGCCGGTCTCGGTATCACCATTATTCGGTATGGAGTGGATCAGACGCTGTCGTCCCGTAGCTGGTGGCGACACAGATGGAAGTGAAACGTTCAACGAAGCGCAATGGTTGGGAGAGCATGACAGCCTAAGAGCCATGACCATACCAGCGACAACTCAACATCACAGCAAATTCTTTTGCCTGCTTTCCCTTCCAAGTGTTCAAAGGTAAGGATTTAATGAGGATCGAGAAAGGTGAATGGGTGTAAGTCTATAAATGAAGGGGGGAGAAAAACCAGATTGCTGGATCGGAGAAAAAAGTGGGCAGTAATGGAATAGACGAAGCACGAGGGAAGAAGGAAAAAGATGCTGTCGCTCCGTCATGGGTCGACATTCCTGAAATGAAGTGAGTTGCAAGGAATTGCACCGCTGTATGTTCCTTTCCTATCCATCTTGTCAGGGCACATCATCGAATTGTTGTCAACCGGTAAAATGATTAAGCAACCAAAAGCACACCTGAACATTGTACCGTAATAATATTAATATGTTGAACGAGACTTCGAGGATCGCCGGGTGTGGTAGAGTCTCAGCAGGCAGAAGCGAGGCCGGTGCTCCAGGTGAGAATGATGATTCAACCGCGGCAAGGATGCCGGTTTAAGTGTTGCGAAGAGAAGATTGGTGTGGCTGAGCAGCACTCCAATGCTGGGACTTTGGGTGATCCAGGTGGCGCTTAGATTCTGGAGCACAACATGAGCGTGTCTGGTGACGTTGTGCCAACTATAACCCGACACACAACTTTTGCTGCATCCGTACAAATATACAGTAGGTGACGACTGACGAGTACGTTCGGCACATCGCCTAGAGTGGGGGTAGTGACGCGGCCAGCATTTGGGGTAGACATTAGAAACGACAAGGAACGCAAAATTACCGACACAGCATTTAGGCAGGCTCCTTCCTGAGAAGGCGGTTTGTAACTGTTGCACTGTAACAACGTAAGATGCCACCATGAGGTTTTGCCGTATACTGGCATGGAAACGCAATGAACACCGATCCGTGTCACAAATACTGTCAGTCATACAGATGAAAGCCGATAGCATCACACTGCATGAGGAACCGTCAAGTTTACACTCGGGGTTGGGATGTTAAAAGCGGGCGTCAGAAGCTCAGCATGGAAAGTGGAAAGTCGGTAAGGGAATTAGGCGACTGATATTGCACTGTGAGTACTCTGACGGCAAGAGCTGAGGGAGAAAGCCGTGTTTGTGGCAGCGTTTCAACTACTCAAATCCACAACTTCCCACAGCCCATCCCTGCACGGCAGTCCCGTCCCGAATGGAGAACAATCACTGCAAGATTTGTAGAGGTACAGTTTGTTCCAAGGCACGAAACAAGGTGAAGAGCCAACTGGCACCCACGCCCCCTGTCATGGCTGACACTATAGGTTTCAGAACCTCTATCCTCCAGGCTCGGGGATCAATCGCCGCACACTTTACCGGTCTCCTCAGTCACAAGAGCCTGATCCTATGTTCACAGTGTCGTATGAAAGGCAACAGGCCCAAGACCGGGAAACCATACGGGCAATGCTCACCGGGAGGACTTTACCTGTTGCCCAACACGCCCGGAGTCGTGGTGGTGCAGCGCCAACTGGGTCCCGGGCATCGATGACACACTCATACCAGCTGGCCGCTGCCACGGAAGGATGTCCAACTGGCCTGATGGCCGTCCCCGCTTCTCGGGGGCCTGTACCATCCCACCTCCCCTGGTCCCTAGGACGCACCCGCAAGCCCCATCCATCCTCCGCTCGCGCTCAACCGGAAGCACCTACTACACACGCTACTGGGGTATTATCCAACCGAAAAGTACGCCTACTATTCCCCCCCCCCCCTTTTTTTTTTTCCACTTCATTGACTTTCTATTCCAGGGAGCAACAAAGATGACAAGCGATGATATTGGTGTCATCCTGGTCACGAAAACATCGATGCCAGCTATCTCTGAGTCTACAGCACCCGTATACTGGGATATGAACCTCTTTTCATCGCTGCTCAATCCTCAACCATCTCCCAGCCTTTACTCAATCCACTAGAAGTGGCGTCATTTTTCACTGTATTTTTACCATAAAAAGATTTATTAGTTAAAAATGGCCACGTTTTTTAACCAATCAAAAACATGGAAATGAGGTAAATTTCCAGATGCAAATTAATTGTTCTCATTTCACGAGACTAATATAGGCTTTAGCTGAACTTGGGCTCGGCACCACTCTTTGCCGCTCCCCCTCGGCTCTTTTAATTTTACGCGTGGTTCACCTGATAGCAGCCCGAAGCAAAGCTTGGGCGAGCTTGAGTGGCTTGATTGCAAGCATGCAGCGTCAATGGTGACGGCTACCTAAACAGCAGGTGGAAACGAGGAGGATGGGGAAATCTTGACGCAAGTCTGGGAGAAGATATAGTTGATATAGTTGCAACGGTCGTTGCATTTTTCCTAGCAGCGCACATTGTGGGTAAGTTGGGTGAGAAGCGAGCGATGCGGACTTGGAACTCTATGCCAACGATCTGATTGTTGAATCGTTCAGGCCTGCGGAAAAGCAATAGAAGACTAAACACATGCGCAAAGCATAAGAAAAAAAGGAAACGTACACGTACTGTACGAGGACAACCCTAGTTCAAGTGGGGTTGCAAGCCCTAGGTAATGACGCAGAGGGCCTGGGACAAAGATGCGAGAGGGGAGTCTCTTCGTCTGGATTGAATTAAGAAGAATGTATGGACTCCGCACCGAGTGCACGTAACAGCCGAAGCCGCACATGTAACCCGATGGGACGGCGGCGTTGTGGGGCATCATGTTCAATTACATTACAGCGAAGTGCAAAAAAATCTGCCGGTTTCGATTTTGACGGAAGCGATCTGGGGTGGAGTCACCCGCTACCAAAATCAGGATTTGAATGGAAACCCCAATGGCACCGTAGAACTAACGGAATAACCGCTTGCTCTAGTAGATAGCTCAGTCTCAAGCAATATGCGCGAGAACTATTATATTACCTAGTAGATAGCTGTAAGGTAATATACAATAAGTTACAAGATATAAGAAATGAAAGAGAGTAACTAACCTCAGTCTCAAGCAATATGCGCGAGAACTGAGGGAAAAGGAAACTAATTCAAAAGATTGAATATAGTTTGTGGTCTTTGCGGATAAGTCCGAAGTGACCAAAATAAGTAAGAAGCAAAAGGTGTTGTGACCAAATAGTCACGCTACCGCGGGAATGTGGCTGTCCGGGCGAGTTCCTCGCTCGGATGTGGGAATGTGGCTGTACGGAAACTCGTCCGGCCTCCCATAGCACACGGTTCCTCCAACAAGAACTCCCCCTGAATGTGGTGCTTAAGCACCCAAACTCATTGCCCTTGCATCAACAAACTGTTAACTCTGTCTAGCTGACACGGGAAAACATCTTGAGCCCAGCGCAAAAGACATCTTGACCCAACAAGAGATTGCTGAGGCCTCGGGAGTGTCCAAACGTACTGTTCGGAAGTTGCTCGCTGCTCCGTCGTCCAGTATAGGCATGCGGCTGATTTGGTGCCTAGTCCCCCTCACCTGTTCTTCTGCACCATTTCCTTGTGTATTATTAGCTGATTTCTTACCTCGTAAGTGGTCCTTGGGCCTCGTATCCATCAATAATGCTGGCAATGCGATTATGAGGGTCAATACAACACCCAATGTTTCTGGGAATCGTAACTCTGTCCGAGTCCAAACTAGATCCAGAGGCCAGCAGCTGAGCGTGATGAACAGCTCCGAGCAGATTTCAGGAGGCATATGGGGGTGACTTACAATGCCAATCAACTCGTTTTTGTGGATGAGACAGGGTCAACCGTCATGCATCGTCGCATACATATGGCTGGGCCCCTTATGGAGATAGGGCTCACCAACGTCATTTCTTTGTCCATGTGTTAGAATGGGCGGAAACGGACGACTCCGGAGTGGAATCGGAGACTTAGCGTGGAGGGACCTTGGCCTCAGCGACTCAAGCGGAGCGCTGTGCCATTGCTGTTTGTCCATTTGGTCCTTAATTTCACAGTAGGTGAGCAGGAAGTCTCTAGGGGGCATTTCAGGTCGATTTCGGACTGAAACCAGACGAGTATGTACAAGCGCCGATATATATAAAGAAGGGGCAAAAGCACAAGGAGAACAAAGGGTGACCGAATCGGAACGAAGACGTCCGAACGGGAACAAAGGGTAGAGGGAGCGGAGCGGTACTGAAGGTCATAGGGCAAGACCTGTGATACGTCCGAAAGGAGGTAGAGAGGGCGAGGCCCAGAGGGGCAGGAGGATGAGGGGAAGTGGGGGTGATGACTAACTGGCTAGAATAGAAAGAAGCAGTAGTCCAAATAGGGATGAGGGGAAATTGCGAGAAATACATTACAAACGGCGAGAGTGCTGGAGGCGGTCTGCAAAGCTCGGGGGTTGCAGAGCTTATGGAGGTTACGGAGGCGGGGTTGGAAGTCCGAGGAATATTGGCAATGGTGTTTACGTAGTATGAGGTCACCAATGCAATGGACTAAGACCGAGGTGGAGTCAAAGTCCAAGGTAGGGACTATGACGGAGGCTCGGAGTAAGGTATGAACGGTGTCCGAGTGCGAAGTACGGAACAGCGGTGGACGGTCGTAACTTGGCGGAAGGGTGGCGGAGGAGTAACGGAAGGAGGAGAGAGGGGACAGGTAAGGAAGAGGGAGTGGCGGAAAGGAGAGTAGTCAGGTCCGAAGGTGAGTATCGGAACGGACGGGGGAAGCGTAGGGGGATGACGGGAGGGTGGAGGTGTTGTGAGGGGGGAGCGGAGTTGTAGGAAGGGTGGCGAGTGGGGCGATGTTCGGTCCGAGATGAGTATCGGAGTGGACGGGGAAAGGGTCGGAGAGGTAAGAGGAGGGGTGTGTTGCCAAGACCGAAGGTGAGTATCGGAACGGCAGCGGTAGGTTATGACTCCGGAGGTGAAGAGGGTGGAGGTCCGGAAGTCGGGTCGGGGTCGGGTATGCACGGATATGACACCTAGTAACCTATAGAATATTCTCGGATATTCCGGTTCAATCTAATCATGTGACTCGTATTCCAACAAACTCAAGCCTACAGCCTTTTCTAAAATTTCTGTCCGATCAAAGTGAATGGGTATTGACCCCGTTCGTAAAAAAAATCACCCAAAAATGATCAAATTTCTCGTATTTTTATTTTTCAATACAGTAGAGTTAGCGCCGCACAGCCATACCTATTCCCGACCACAATGATTGATCCTACCCTTCACACTGGCCATGATCAGACCGTGTCCTAAGCTACCGTGCACGAAAAGTTCTGGAAATCATCAAGTTTTCCTCACCTGCTTTGATTCTCTCCGAAACAGCGACTGTGTGTCAACTATCATGTTCTCAACAAAGACAAGCGCGCCCACTGGAATGATGACCATTAGCCCCGCACCCGCTCCTGAAAACACCCCAGCAAGCATTCCAACAGTGCTTGCTGATGTATGTGAAGCCTCGTTGCTTCAGGCTGAGCCGGTGGGAGACAGAAACACCATACTCACATCTAGATCCTAGTTGTCAAGTTCGCGACTACACCCACGGTTGCCAACTTTATCAAAGAGGTCCCTTGCTGGTGAGCTGAGAGAATGCAGCAACTCTGCAGTCACCGAGATGGGCAATTTGTGTAGCCTCCTTGGTAGTGAGGGTTGAGGACATGAGGATGATGTGTCAATTCATGTCTGGAGACACGTGTTTGGTACCCATGAGATGGTAATGGTGTATGGAAGCTCGGCTGGGCTGATGTGAGGAGGATCGAGAGCAGGACCACTGTTTCCAATAGAGGCTGGCGACCTGCCTAGATCGCTGTGACCGTCAGTGCCATGGTCATCATTCAATGAGGAATGGGGACTAGCTGTGGGCACTAATTCTACTATATGGAAATATAATTCTATTGTATTGAAACATAAAAATATGAGAAATTTGACCATTTTCAGGTGATTTTTTTTACGAACGGGGTCAATACCCATTCACTTTTGATCGGACAAAAATTTTAGAAAAGGCTGTAATACCTCTGCAATATGGTTAGTATGATCAAGTTGGTCAGGGACTGCACACACCGTTCATCACACATCTCCAAAAGAGCATCAGACTTGTGAATAGAGGCATTGTCCATAACAAGCACAGACTGAGGCTGAGGATACCGGTTCATGTGAATGAGAAGTGAGGCAATAAAGTCATTGAATGATTCTGTGGTGTAAGCGCCCTTCTGTATATCAACATGAATAATCCCATTTGTGGACATAGCGGGAAGAACGGAGTATCTGAAGGAATAAGAACTGAGCATTGAAGTTACTAGGTATGAACCCAATACAGACTTAGTGCCACGGATAAAAAAATCACGTTGCCGAGCCCTCTCCCCACATGGTGCCCAGCCATATGCGCGTGAGGATGTGTTGCGATTCACCCCTGTCTCATCTACAAAGACAAGCTGGTCCGGGTGATAAGTTGTGCCAATGTGTATCCTGAAATTGGCTTGCAGTTGTTCATCACGTTCAGCTGCTGGCTTCTGAAGCTAGTAAATGATCAGTTAGAGCCACAGTTTCGGAAGGTAGTGAGTGGGGGGTCTGAGCACTGCAGGATTAACTCTAATTACTTACAGGTGGTAGTTTGGGCCCAATATGGGTTATTTTGCCCTTCCCCGCTTTCTGCACCAGGGTGTTGGCAAAGTCCAGGTCCTCACCTAACTTGGAGTTGTCCATCCAGTAGACACTAAGGAATGCTCAACTACAACCTCCAGTATACCAGGGAGAGTGGACGCACAAATCACCATGGAAATACTCGCTTTCCTTTTCACTGCCCTCACCGGCATCCTTCCACCATACCCAACCTGAAAGCGCATATCAGTTGCATACCTTTCCCAAAGCTTGTTCATTTTTACCCTGGAATGACTCTTTGCTGCCAGGTGGCACTGAGCTAGTGTGAGGAACTGTACCTGACATTGTGGGTGTCTGTGGCTGTGGCTGTGTCTCTTGATGGTGGCGTAATCACAGGTTAGCAGTCTGCCCGGCTGCGCCCAGTCGCGACCGCTTTTGCATTCACATGCCTTCCCTCACCGATCGTGGTTTTCTCGTGATTTATCATGCAACTTAGCCTGAACCCTCAGTCGTACGCTGAATGTTTTCGGCGCAGATGCGCGAAGTGGACCATTCAGTGGAGGTACATACTGAACTTTCACTGTTGAGGAGAGGTTTCATACTACCTAAGTCATGCCTATAAAGGGGCCCTGACAGCTCCCCTTTCCCCTCTCCCTATCGCCTGGTATTACTCTATTCCCAATTTGCTGCTGCCAATACCGCGATTCTCGACTACATTCCCATCTGCTCCAGCTCCTAGCTTATTTTCTTGTCTCCCTCCTCCTCTCCGATACTCCTCCTTTGCCATCTCTTCTTTTCGAACTTTTTTACATCGTCTGTTACTCTTTTTCTTCATTGTACTAGTAACTTTCGTGCTTTCCCTTTGTATGTACGAGAACGCGGGTCATGCGTCGCGTGCATGTGGCTAATTTCACATGGGCCCTTTGTCGTCGTGCTCGCTGGCCTCGGAGCTTCTTCGAATCTACAAATATTGCTAGATAAAATCATTTTGTCCTGAAAAATCATGCTCACGTTTACGACTCATACTCTTCACCAGCCGTTCTGAATCTCCTTGAACCCCATATGAAGGTCTAATGCCAAAAGCTACTTGAAGTTGCTTGCGAGTTTGATCGAACATGTACCCAGACTGGATTCCTCCAAGTAATGTCCGTGATGTCCCTGTCTGATTGATTTGATGGTGAAGTCCTTCGCTCACGTTGTCATTCCTGTCACCTGCCTCCCAAACTGTGTCTGGAATGAAGTTCTTAGTTTTGCATATGGCAGGAAAGACAAATTGTCGCCGGATTTTATCCTCCAACCAATCTGCACTGTCTTTAGTGGGTGCTCAATGGAGAAGCGACACACCACCTTTTGCTTTTTTCCCTCCTGCCTGAATTGCTTGGAATGCTTCACTGTAGTGTCTATCATGAGGAGACATCAGTGAGAGCATATGACGCTTAGTCAAAGCATCAAATTCCTTGACACCCCTTTGCCAATGGACTGCACAACCTCGAAAAATCCGGGAGAGATGGTCTAATGGGGAAAGGTCCTTAAGGAATCGATGTGGCTCATGAAGATCTCTTCGATTCTCCTGTATCCGGTGTGCGCAGTAGTGAAGATACCGACCAATTCCTATGATGGCATTTAGGGATCAGGCAGTAAGATGCGATGTATAAAGGCAGTAATGACTTTACCTAGTGCTTGGCCTTCATGAAAATCAGCCATCCACATACAAATGCCAAGGGGCTCCTTGATTGAGGGAGAGTCCAAATGGCGCCATTTTAGGAACTGTCCAGTGTCCTCCTGAACTATTTCGTCAATGAGGCGGAAGAGGAGGTAGTGACGATTCAGGAAAGCACGGCACACAATGACACCTATTTCACAGGTTAGCTGATACCCATCAAAAAAGAATCAAGAAGTCTACTTCGTCGAAGTTCACGGTGCCATGCTGCAATTTCAAACTCATACCAATCCTTCACCCACTTGAACGCAATATCACTTTGGATATACATGCAATTGGCCAACAGATCACTCATATAGTGTGTCATACAGACAATAATGCGGTAGTGCTGCTGATCTTTGTCTGTTGGATCTGCCATGGCTTCTTTGATACGGCGGACATACCGATTTTCAGGAGGGAAGTTTGCTTCCTGGCGCTGAAAGTGGACAGCCCCTGGGCAGCAAAAAAATACACATTAGTATAACTAACCCGAGTATTAGGTCATGCCAGATATAACATACCCTCCCAGTCAGTTCCAAAGGGGAATTCTTTTCGTTTCTGTACCTTTGTAAAAATCCGCAAGTGCTCATAGTTTCCCAAAGAAGGGTGGAGATCCATTAAAGTAGGGTGGGGAAGGTCTGGGAAGAATGACTTGAGTGCATATTGGACAGATGGGTAACGGGAAAATGGCCTGGGCGTTGCATCTGCAAGATCTGCACCCATCCCCTTCACCAGGCTGGTGATTAGATCCCGCAATTGTGCAGGAACAGTGCGAGCAAGGGGGATCGGGTGCGTGTGAGAGCCCTGAAATGTGATTGCAACATAGGGACAATCATGAAGATTGTATGGTGTGTAAATTCGCATTATACAGGTACATGTGATTCGCTTGAGCTTTCCACGACGATTATTTGGTAGATGATGGTCAACAGCTGAGTTGAATCAGATTATGTAAATACTGTAGAGACTTGTTAGACTCACTGCAATGGGTCTGGGTCGACGAGGAATTCTCAACGGTCAAGCACATAGCATCAGGTCCCCAGCCCTGGCTATTGCTCATACACTCGATTTCTTTGACAGTCTCTTCATCATCAAACCATAGGGCCTCAAAGTATTCAGCATCGACACCGACAATCACTTCTTCGAAATGACTTCGGTGCAGAGCAGAGAAGTGTTCGCACCTAGGGGATAATGAGACATCGCATCAAGCGTGAATCCTCTAAAAGATGCTCTACCTCACACGAAGGGACCCCTGGTGCAGAGGATCTTCATAATCCATCTCCAGAACCAATCGTCCACTGCAACGTGAGTTACAGTGATCCCATCCCTGCCGACTTTCAAGATTGTTGCATAGTTTCTCATTGAGCGCTGTAACGGGTCTATCGCCTAGACTCGAGACAGAGAGAAGGGGGAGGGTGGTAGTGTGCGCGGGTGTGGTTCGTTGGGCCGGGTCTTGGTCCTGGGGCGCTACCGAGTCTGCA